>NW_028290010.1:0-30037 GCF_059628265.1 Tinamus guttatus
TCCCGTCTCAGTGTCACCCCTGTCCCCTGTTTTGGGGGGGTTGTCCCCCGTTTGGGGGGTCCCATCTCGGTGCCCCCCCCCGTCCCCCGTTTGAGGGTGTCCCCCATTTGGGGGTGTTCCCCATTTGGGGGGGTCCCGTCTCAGTGCCACCCCCGTCCCTTGTTTTGGGGGTGTCCCCTGTTTGGGGGTGTCCCCCGTTTGGGGGTGTCCCCTGTTTGGGGGGCCCGTCTCGGTGCCACCCCTGTCCCTTATTTTGGGGGTGTCCCCTGTTTGGGGGTGTCCCCCGTTTAGGGGTCCCGTCTCGGTGCCCCCCCCGTCCCCCGTTTGGGGGTGTCCCCCGTTTGGGGGGGTCCCGTCTCGCTGCCCCCCCCGTCCCCTGTTTGGGGGTGTCCCTGTTTGGGGGTGTCCCCCGTTTGGGGGGTCCCATCTCGGTGCCACCCCCGTCCCCCGTTTGGGGGTGTCCCCGTTTGGGGGTGTCCCCCGTTTGGGGGTGTCCCCCGTTTGGGGGTCCCGTCTCGGTGCCACCCCGTCCCGTGTCCCCCCAGGCGCTCGGGGGCCTCCACCTGGTCCACGTGCGACACGGGGGGCTCTACGTGGTGGCGGCCGCCGGCCCCGACGCGGCCCCGTTCGTCCTGGTCGAGTTCCTCAACAGGTACCGGGACGGGGGGGGACGTGGGGACACGTGAGGGGGGGACACGCGTGATGGGGACACGTGTGGGGACACACGGGCACGCGTGACAGGGGACATGTGTGATGGGGGGACACGCATGACGGGGGGACACGTGGGGACACATGGGGATGCATGGGGACGCGTGATGGGGGACACACATGATGAGCAGACACGCGTGGGGACATGTGGGGATGTGTGATGGGGACACATGGGGATGTGTGGGGACATGCATGACGGGGGGACACTTGGGGACACGCGTGATGGGGGGGACACATGGGGACACGGGATGCATGACAAGGGGACACGCATGACAGGGACACATGGGGACACATGGGGACGCTCGGGGGGATGTGTGACAGGGAACACACGGGGACACACAGGGACACGTGGGGACACGTGGGGACGCGTGAAAGGGGGACACGCATGACAGGGACACATGTGGGGACACACGGGGACACACAGGGACGCTTGGGGACACACAGGGACACACGGGGACGCTTGGGGACATGTGGGGACACACGGGGACGTGCTGTGGGGACACCCGGGGACGCTTGGGGACTTGTGGGGACACACGGGGACGTGCCGTGGGGACACACGGGGACGCTTGGGGACACACGTGGGGACATGTGGGGACGCTTGGGGACACGTGGGGACACGTGGGGACATGTGGGTACACACATAGGGACATGTGGGGACGCACGGGGACGCGTGACGAGGGGACACGCGTGGGGACGGTGCCCGCAGGCTGGTGACGCTGCTGCGCGACTCGTGCGGCGCCCTGAGCGAGAAGAGCGTCGGCCTCAACTGCGCCCTGGTCTACGAGCTGCTGGACGAGATGCTGGTGGGGACGGGGGGACACGGGGGGACACGGGGGGACGGGGGGACGCGGGGGGACACGCATGATGGGGGGGGCCCTTGGGGACACCCTGAAGTGATGGAGGTGGCTCTGGGGGGACATCATGGGCACTGGGGACACTTTGGGGGCACTTGGGGACACCTTGGAGTGGCAGAGGTGGCCCTGCGGGGACATTGTGGGCTCTGGGGACACTTCGGAGGCAGCTGGGGACACCCTGGGGACACCCCATGGAGCCCCCTGGGCACTGGGGACACTTTGGGGGGCATTTGGAGCCACCCCGAGGTGGCGGCGGCGGCCGCGGGGGACACGGGGCGACACCAGGGCCCTGTTGGGGACACGAGGTGGACATTGGGGACATGGGGTGACACCAGGGCCCCGTTGGGGACACAGGGCGGATGTTGGGGACACAGGGTGGACGCTGGGGACACGGGGTGACACCAGGGCCCCACTGGGGACATGGGGCGGACGTTGGGGACACAGGGTGACTCCAGGGCCCCCTTGGGGACATGGAGCAGACGTTGGGGACACGGGGCGGACGTTGGGGACACGGTGCAGACGTTGGGGACACCGTGTCCCCCCCAGGACGGCGGCCACATCCAGACGACGTCCCCCGAGGTCCTGCGGAACCTCCTGCACACGGAGCCCGCGGCCCCCAAACCCTTCAGCCTCCTGGACCTGGGCTCCGTGGGGCTGGTGAGGCCGGGGGACGGGGACAGCGCCGGTGTCCCCTCCCCCGCGGTGACGTCATCCCCGCGGTGACGTCACCCCATCCCCGCGGTGACGTCACCCCCGCGCTGTCCCCGTGTCCCCCAGTTCGGCGCCGAGACCCAGCAGAGCCGCGTGGCCCCCGGCTGGGCCGCCAGCCGCCCGGTGCTGCCACCGCGGGGGGACCAGGTGGGACCCCCCATGTGTCACCGTGTGTCCCCTGTGTCACCTTGTATCCCCTTGTGTCCCCTGTGTCACCTCCCCGCGCGGTGTCCCCTCCCACCAGCCGCCCGGTGCTGCCACCGCGGGGGGACCAGGTGGGACCCCCGTGTGTCCCCTGTGTCACCTCCCCGCGTGGTGTCCCCTCGTGTCCCCTCCCGCCAGCCGCCCGGTGCTGCCACCGCGGCGGGACCAGGTGGGACCCCCGTGTGTCCCCATGTGTCATCATGTGTCCCTTGTGTCACCTCATGTCACCTCGTGTCACCATGTGTCATCTTGTTTCACCTGTGCCACCTTGTGTCACCTCCCCGCACGGTGTCCCCTCCTGCCAGCCACCCAGTGCTGCCGCCGCGGGGGGACCAGGTGGGACCCCCGTGTGTCCCCATGTGTCACCGTGTGTCCCCTGTGTCACCTCCCCGCGCGGTGTCCCCTCGTGTCCCCTCCCGCCAGCCGCCCGGTGCTGCCACCGCGGCGGGACCAGGTGGGACCCCCGTGTGTCCCCATGTGTCATCATGTGTCCCTTGTGTCACCTCATGTCACCTCGTGTCACCATGTGTCATCTTGTTTCACCTGTGCCACCTTGTGTCACCTCCCCGCACGGTGTCCCCTCCTGCCAGCCACCCAGTGCTGCCGCCGCGGGGGGACCAGGTGGGACCCCCGTGTGTCCCCATGTGTCACTGTGTGTCCCCTGTGTCACCTCCCCGCGTGGTGTCCCCTCGTGTCCCCTCCCGCCAGCCGCCCGGTGCTGCCACCGCGGCGGGACCAGGTGGGACCCCCACCGTGTGTCACCATTTGTGCCCCCTTGTGTCACCTCCCCCCACGCAGTGCCACCTCGTGTGTGTCCCCTTATGTCCCCTCGTGTCCCCTCGTGTGCCCCGTGTCACCTCCCCGTGGTGTCCCCGTGTCCCTGCGGTGTCACCCTGTCCCCATGTCACCCCCCTGCGGTCTCACCGTGTCCCCTTGTGTCCCCTCGCGTCCCCTGCCTGTGGTGTCACTGTGTCCCCTGTGTCACCTCCCCGTGGTGTCACCCTGTCCCTGTGGTGTCACCCTATCCCTGTGTCACCCCCCGCGGTGTCACCGTGTCCCCGTGTCCCCAGGGCTCGCAGAACGAGCTCTTCCTGGACGTCGTGGAGAGACTCGCAGTCGTCATCGCTGCCAACGTGAGCGGGGACGGGGACGTCGCGGTGCCACCGACCCCCCCAGGGACGTCCCCTGTCCCCCTCCGGCTTCCTGGTGTCCCTGCAGCAGCCAACGTCCCCCGGGACCCCCCGTGTCCCCACGGCTCCGTGTCCCCCCCGTGTCCCCACGGCTCCGTGTCCCCAGGGTCCCCATGGCTCCCCCCAGGACCCCCCGGGTCCCCCTGGGTCCCCTGTCTCCCCGGGTCCCTCCGTGTCCCCCAGGGTCCCCTGTCCCCATGGCTCTGTGTCCCCAGGGTCCCCATGGCTCTGTCCCCCCCCATGTCCCCCATGTCCCCCCATGTCCCCTTTGTCCCCACGTCCCCGTGTCCCGTTCCCAGGGGACGCCCATGAAGGTCGACCTGGAGGGGCAGATCCGCCTGAAGAGCTTCCTGCCCAGCCCCTGCGGTACGGGGGGGGCACCGGGGGGGGGGGTGTCCTCGTGTCCCCCCCCGTGTCCCCATGTCCCCCCATGTCCCCCCATGTCCGTGTGTCCCCGTGTCCCCATGTCCCCCCCAGTGACATGGCCCCCCTGCAGAGCTCCTGCGGTAACGGGGAGGGGGGACATGTCCCCCCGTGTCCCTCCATGTCCCCCCGTGTCCCTCCATGTCCCCCCATGTCCCCGTGTCCCTCCATGTCCCCCTCGTGTCCCCCCATGTCCCTGTGTCCCCATGTCCCCATGCCCCCCCCCTGCAGAGCTCCTGTGGTAATGGGGGCCGTGTCCCCCCCTGTGTCCCTGTGTGTCCCCGTGTCCCCATGTCCCTCCATATCCCCCCATGTCCCCGTGTCCCCCCCGTGTCCCCCCCGGTGACACATCCCCCCCCCGCAGAGCTGCGCATCGGCCTCACCGAGGAATTCTGCGTGGGCCGGTCGGAGCTGCGAGGTGCGTCCGGGCCCAAAACGGCCCTTTTCTGCCCCAAAATGGCCCTTTCTGCCCCAAACACCCCTTTCTGCCCCAAAATGCCCCTTTCTGCCCCAAAATGCACTTTCTTGCCCCCAAAACACCCCTTTCCGCCCCAAAAGCCCCTTTCTGCCCCAAAATGCCCTTTTCTACCCCAAACCACGTTTTTTCTGCCCCAAACTCTGCTTTCTCCCCCTAACTCCACTTTTCTGCCCCCAACTCCCCTTCCCCCCCCCCAAATTCCCCCTTTCCCCCCAACTCCCCTTTTTCCCCCAAACCCCCCTCTTTCCTGCCCCCCAAACCCCATTTCCCCCATTTCCCCCATTTTCCCCCCATTTCTCCCCCATTTCCCCCATTTCTCCCCCATTTTCCCCCATTTCCCCTCCATTTCCCCCCATTTCCCCCCGTTTCCCAGGTTACGGCCCGGCCGCCCGCGCCGACGGCTGCTCCTTTCACGGCTCCGTCCGGCTGGACGAGTTCGAGAGCGGCCGCGTCCTCAAGGTCACCCCGGGACCCGGAGAGGTGGGGACGGGGACGGGGGGACATGGGGGGGACATGGGGACATGGGGGGGACATGGGGGGACATGGGGGGACATGGGGGGACGGGGGACATGGGGACATGGGGGGGACATGGGGGGACGGGGGAGACATGGGGGACACGGAGACACCCCAGGGGGACAGGGGGGACGGAGGGGACGGGGACACAGGACACGGGGACACCAGGACATGGGGACACAGGGGAGACACAGGGACATGGGACACCAGGACACGGGGACACCAGGACACGGGGACATGGGGACACTGAGACAGGGGGACATGGGACACAGGGATATGTGGACACCGGGACACGGGTGACACAGGGACACAGGGGGTGTCACCGCTCCCCGGCAACACCGGGGGTGTCACCCGCCCCGGGGGGTGTCACGGTGTCACCCACCCCCCGTCACCCCCCCCGTGTCCCCCCCAGGTCACCCTCATGCGGTACCACTTGGCCGACGACCTCCCGTCACCGCTGCCCTTCCGCCTGTTCCCCTCCGTGGACCGGGACCCCTCGGGCAGGTGGGGACACCCGGCGGGGGGGGTAGGGACATTGTTGGGGGGTCACGGGACACACCTGGACTGTCCCCCCCCCCCCCCCGCAGGTTGCGCCTGTACCTGAAGCTCCGCTGTGACCTGCCCCCCAAGAGGTGGGTCCGGCTTGTGGGGCTGGGGGACACGGGGACATGGGGGTCCCATCCGTGGGGCTGGGGGACACAAACCCTGTCCCCCCCCCTCTTTCAGCCAGGCCGTCAACGTCCGCGTGGAGGTGCCGGTGCCCAAGGGGGTGACCAGGTGGGTGACACCGTTAGGGATGGGGGGTGACCCCGTTTGGGGGTTGTGACCCCGTTTTGGGTGGTTGTGACCCCGTTTTGGGGGTGTCCCCGTTTTGGGGGTGTCCCCATTTTGGGGGTTGTGACCCCGTTTTGGGTGGTTGTGACCCCGTTTTGGGGGTGTCCCCGTTTTGGGGGGGTTGTGACCCCGTTTTGGGGGTGTCCCCGTTTTGGGATGGGGGGTGTCCCCATTTTGGGGGGTTGTGTCCCCATTTGGGGGGGTTGTGCCCCCGTTTTGGGGGTTGTGCCCCCGTTTTGGGGGGACGGGAGGTGACCCCATTTTGGGGGGTGTCCCCGTTTTTGGGGTTGTGTCCCCATTTTGGGGTGTTGTGACCCCGTTTTGGGGGTGTCCCCATTTTTGGGGTGTCCCCATTTTGGGTGTTGTGTCCCCATTTTGGGGTGTTGTGACCCCGTTTTTGGGGTGTCCCCGTTTTTGGGGTGTCCCCGTTTTGGGTGTTGTGACCCCATTTTGGGGTGTCCCCCCAGCCTGGCGCAGCAGCTCAGCAGCCCCGATCAGGCCGCCCGGCTCCTTCCCGACACCCGGAGCATCCGCTGGGAGCTGCCCCGGTGCCAGGGGGGGGCGCAGCCCGCGGCCCTCTTCAAGGTGGGGGGACCCTGTGGGGCTGGGGGGCCCCTGTGGGGCTGGGGGACCCTGTGGGGCTGGGGGGACTCCTTGGGGCTGGGGGGATGAGGTGGGGGGACCCCCATGGGGTTGGGGGACTCCTATGGGGCTGGGGGGACAAGGCGGGGGGACCCCCGTGGGGCTGGGGGACCCTGTGGGGCTGGGGGGACCCCATGGGGCTGGGGAGCCCCCGTGGGGCTGGGGGACCCCATGGGGTTGGGGGGATGAGGTGGGGGGACCTTATGGGGCTGGGGGGTCGCTGTGGGGCTGGGGGGACGAGACGGGGGGAATCCTATGGGGCTGGGGGGACCCCATGGGGCTGGGGGGACGAGGTGGGGGGACCCTATGGGGTTGGGGGAACCCCCTTGGGGCTGGGGAGCCCCCGTGGGGCTGGGGGACCCTGTGGGCCTGGGGGGACCCCATGGGGCTGGGGGAACCCCCATGGGGCTGGGGGGACGAGGCAGGGGGACCCTGTGGGGCTGGGGGACCCTGTGGGGCTGGGGGGACTCCATGGGGCTGGGGGAACCCCCTTGGGGCTGGGGGTCCCCGTGGGGCTGGGGGGATGAGGTGGGGGGACCCCATGGGGCTGGGGGGACGAGGCGGGGGGGCCCTATGGGGCTGGGGGGACCCCCTTGGGGCTGGGGGTCCCCGTGGGGCTGGGGGGACCCCCTTGGGGCTGGGGGACCCTGTGGGGCTGGGAGGACAAGGTCGGGGGACCCCCGTGGGGCTGGGGGGACCCCATGGGGCTGGGGGGATGAGGTGGGGGGACCCTATGGGGCTGGGGAGCCCCCGTGGGGCTGGGGGGACCCCCTTGGGGCTGGGGGACCCTGTGGGGCTGGGGGGACTCCATGGGGCTGGGGGAACCCCCTTGGGGCTGGGGAGCCCCCGTGGGGCTGGGGGGGATGAGGCGGGGGGACCCCATGGGGCTGGGGGACCCCGTGGGGCTGCGGGACCCCCAAGGGGTTGGGGGGACGAGGTGGGGGGACCCCCGTGGGGCTGGGGGGACCCCTATGGGCTGGGCGGACCCTATGGGGCTGGGGGGTCCCCGTGGGGCTGCGGGACCCCCATGGGGCCGGGGGCCCCATCCCGCCGTGGGGCTGACGCGGCGGCCGCAGCTGGAGGTGCCGGGGCTGAGCGCGGCGGCGCTGCTGGAGCTGGGGCCGGCGCGCGTCGCCTTCGAGGTGCCGGCGCTGACGAGCTCGGGGCTGCGCGTGCGCTTCGTGCGGGTGGCGCCGCCCCACGGGCCGCCCCACGGGCCGCCGCAGCGCTGGGTGCGCTACGTGACCCACAGCGACGCCTACGTGGTGCGAATCTGAGCCCCACGGGGCTGCGGGACCCACAGCGACGCCTACGTGGGGCGAATCTGAGCCCCATGGGGCTGCGGGACCCACAGCGACGGCTACGTGGTGCGAATCTGAGCCCCACGGCGCTACGTGACACACAGCGACGGCTACGTGGTGCGAATCTGAGCCCCATGGGGCTGGGTGCGCTACGTGACCCACAGCGACGGCTACGTGGGGCGAATCTGAGCCCCACGGTGCTGCGGGACCCACAGCGACGCCTACGTGGGGCGAATCTGAGCCCCACGGGGCTGCGGGACCCACAGCGACGGCTACGTGGGGCGAATCTGAGCCCCACGGTGCTGCGGGACCCACAGCGACGCCTACGTGGGGCGAATCTGAGCCCCACGGGGCTGCGGGACCCACAGCGACGGCTACGTGGGGCGAATCTGAGCCCCATGGGGCTGGGTGCGCTACACGACCTCAAAATACACGGGTCTGGCCCCAAAACGCACGGTTTGGACCCCAAAACAGAGTTTGGCTCCCAAAACTTGCGGGTCCAGCCCCAAAACGCGCAGTTCGGACCCTGAAACGTGCAGGTCTGACCCCAAAACACGTCGGTCTGACCCCAGAACACCCGGTTTGGCCCCCAAAACACGCGGTTTGGCCCCAAAGCGTGCGGGTCTGACCCCAGAACACCTGGTTTGGACCCCAAAACACCTGGTTTGCACCCCCGAACGCCCCTTTTGGCCTTTTCTGCCCTTTTCCGCCCCAAACACCCCCGGCCCAGTCGTGCTCTGAGATTTATTAACCAAAAACTGCCAAACTGGGGGCCCGATTTGGGCTCAAAACAGCAATAAACGGTCAACGAGGGGGTCGCGCCGCTCCGGAGGCCTCAGATGTCCTGGGGGGGGGGGGGCCGTGAGACACCCCCAGGCCGGGGGGGTCCGGGGGGGCGGGGGGGGGGTCCCCCTTTGGCCCCCCCGTTGATCCCACCTCAATTCCCAGGATCGTCGAGTCCAGGAGGTCCCGGAGCCGGCGCTGCGGGGGGGGAGGGGGGGTTAATGCCCCTGGGGGGGGTTAATGCCCCGGGGGGGGCTCTGGTCTCACCCCGTTCCGCTCCGGCGCCGCCTCCTCCTCCTCCTCCTCTTCCTCTTCCTCATCCTCCTCCATGAGGCTCAGCCTGGGTGGGGGGGGTGGGAGTGGGTGCAGCGCCCCCCCCCGGTCCCGTCCCCATTCCCGTTCCCCCCTCCCCGTTCCCGTTCCCCCATTCCCATTCCCGTTCCCCCCTCCCTGTTCCCCCCTCCCCGTTCCCATTCCCGTTCCCATTCCCTGTTCCCATTCCCCCCTCCCCGTTCCCCCCTCCCCGTTCCCGTTCCCATTCCCGTTCCCGTTCCCCCCTTCCCGTTCCCATTCCCGTTCCCATTCCCGTTCCCATTCCCGTTCCCCCCTCCCCGTTCCCGTTCCCCCATTCCCGTTCCCATTCCCGTTCCCATTCCTGTTCCCCCCTCCCCATTCCCGTTCCCCCGTTCCCGTTCCCGTTCCCATTCCCGTTCCCATTCCCTTTCCCCCCTCCCCGTTCCCCCATTCCCGTTCCCCCATTCCCGTTCCCGTTCCCATTCCCGTTCCCCCCTCCCCATTCCCGTTCCCGTTCCCGGTCCCGTTCCCCCCTCCCCGTTCCCCCATTCCCATTCCCATTCCCGTTCCCATTCCCGTCCCCGTTCCCGTTCCCGTCCCCGTTCCCGTCCCCCTCGTACCGGTCGCTCCCGCTGCGCCCTGCGGAGCTGCTCCTGCTCCGGGAGAGGCCGGGGAGCCGGAGCCTGGCGGGAGTCCGGGATGGAGGGAGCGCGGGGACGGGGGGGGTGACGTCAGGGAGCGCGCGGTGACGTCAGAGTGTGTGGTGACGTCAGGGAGCGCGCGGTGACGTCAGGGAGCGTGTGGTGACGTCGGTGACATCAGGGACCCCGCGGTGACGTCAGAGCGTGTGGTGACGTCAGGGAGCGCGCGGTGACGTCAGGGAGCGCGCGGTGACGTCGGTGACATCAGGGACCCCGCGGTGACGTCACAGCGTGTGGTGACATCAGGGAGCGCGCGGTGACGTCAGAGCGTGTGGTGACGTTGGGGAGCGCGCGGTGACATCGGTGACGTCAGGGAGCGCGTGGTGACGTCAGAGTGTTTGGTGACGTCAGGGACCCCGCGGTGACGTCGGGGATCGTGTGGTGACGTCGGGGAGCGGGTGATGATGTCAGGGGATCACACAGTGACATCAGGGACCGCGCGCGGACATCGGGGACTGCGCGGTGACGTCAGGGACCCCGCGATGACGTCAGGGACCGCGCGGTGACATCGGGGACCCCGCGGTGACGTCCTCAGGGTCCCGCTCACCCCGTCCTGGCCCGTTTGGCGCCGTCGCGGCCCGGCCGGCGCCGGGGGCCCCGCAGCGCCGTGGACGTCAGCGCCGGAGTGTCCGGGCGGCTGCCGAGGCTGGAGCCGGAGCCGGAGCGATCCCAGGAGGAGGAGCCTGCGGGGACAACGGGACAACGGGGGGACAATGGGGACAATGGGGGGACAATGGAGCGATCCCAGGAGGAGGAGCCTGCGGGGACAACGGGGACAACGGGGACAATGGGGAAAACGGGGACAATGGGGGGACAACGGGGACAACGGGACAACGGGGGGACAACGGGGACAACGGGGGGAAAATGGAGCGATCCCAGGAGGAGGAGCCTGCGGGGACAACGGGGACAACGGGGGGACAACGGGGGGACAATGGAGGGACAATGGAGCGATCCCAGGAGGAGGAGCCTGCGGGGACAACGGGGACAATGGGGACAACGGGGACAACGGGGGGACAACGGGGGGACAATGGAGCGATCCCAGGAGGAGGAGCCTGCGGGGACAACGGGGACAATGGGGGGACAACGGGGACAATGGGGGTGACAACAGGGGGACGACAGGGGGCACCCGGTGTCACCCACCGTCCAGGCGGCGCCTCTTGGCGGCGGCGGCGCCGTCGTCACCCGGCGCCCGCAGGGAGCCCCGGTAAAGATCCAGCTCCGGAGCCGCCCCGGCCTCCGGCCAGCGCTCCCGCTGCGTGTCCTCCAGGAAGGCCAGGCTGGGGACACGGGGACACGGGGGGGACATGGGGACACGGTGGGGACACGGTGACACGTCGGTGACACGTCGGTGACACGGTGGGGACACGGTGGGGACACGTCGGGGACACGTCGGGGACACGGTGGGGACACGGGGGGGACATGGGGACACGTTGGGGACACGGTGGGGACACGTCGGGGACATGGTGGGGACACGGGGGGGACATGGGGACACATTGGGGACAGGTTGGGGACACGGTGGGGACACAGTGGGGACACGTCGGGGACACGGTGGGGACACGGGGACACGGTGGGGACACATTGGGGACACGGTGGGGACACGTCGGGGACACGGTGGGGACACGGGGACACAGTGGGGACACAGTGGGGACACAGTGGGGACATGTTGGGGACAGGTTGGGGACATGGTGACACATCGGGGACACGGGGACACAGTGACACGTTAGGGACACGGTGGGGACACGGGGACACGGGGACATGTTGGTGACACGTCGGGGACACAGTGGGGACACGGGGACACAGTGACACGTTGGGGACACGGTGGGGACACGTCGGGGATACGGGGACACAGAGACACGTTGGGGACACGTCGGGGACACAGTGACACGTCGGGGACATGTTGGAGACATGTTGAGGACACGTTGGGGACACAGTGACACATTGGGGACACGGTGGGGACATGTTGGGGACACAATGGGGACACCCGCCGCCCCGGCCGCCAGCCACTGCTCCGACTGCGTGTCCTCCAGGAAGGCCAGGCTGGGGACACGGTGACACGTTGGGGACATGGTGGGGACACGGTGGGGACACGGTGCCACCCGCACTCACACGAGCGCCCTGTCCGGCGCCGGCAGCCGGGCCGAGAACTCGCTCAGCACCTCCAGGAAGGGCAGCTGGAGCGGCCGCCGCTCCGGCCCGGGAAGCGGATCCCGGAACGCGAAGCGGATCCCGTCCCTGCAGCGAGCAGCCGTCACCCCCGGTGTCCCCGCAGTGTCCCCACATGTCCCCACGCATCCCTGCGGTGTCCCCACACGTCCCCATGCATCCCCACGTGTCCCCCCGGTGCCCTCACATGTCCCCATGTGTCCCCCTGGTGTCCCCACACATCCCCCCACTGTCCCCGCAGTGTCCCCACGTGTCCCTGCGGTGTCTCCATGCGTTCCCGTGGTGTCCCCACGCATCCCCACGTGTCCCCCCCAGTGTCCCCATGGTGTCCCCCCGGTGTCCTCACGCGTCCCCATGTGTCCCCGCAGTGTCCCCCTGGTGTCCCTGTGTGTCCCCATGGTGTCCCCACACATCCCTGCGGTGTCCCCACACGTCCCCACATGTCCCCACATGTCCCCACGGTGTCACCCGTGGTGTCACCCCCGGTGTTCCCACAGTGTCCCCGCAGTGTCCCCACGTGTCCCCATGGTTTCCCCGCAGTGTCCCCCCGGTGTCCCTGCGTGTCCCCGTGTGTCCCCACACATCCCCACATGTCCCCCCCGGTGTCCCCCCGGTGTCCCCGCAGTGTCCCCATGGTGTCCCCACACATCCCCACACATCCCCGCAGTGTCCCCGCAGGGTCCCCCCCGTGTCCCTGCGTGTTTCCATGATGTCCCCGCCGTGTCCCCCCGGTGTCCCCGCAGTGTCCCCATGGTGTCCCCACACATCCCCACAGTGTCCCCGCAGGGTCCCCCCGGTGTCCCTGCGTGTTTCCATGATGTCCCCGCCGTGTCCCCCCGGTGTCCCCGCAGTGTCCCCATGGTGTCCCCACACATCCCCACAGTGTCCCCGCAGGGTCCCCCCGGTGTCCCTGCGTGTTTCCATGATGTCCCCGCCGTGTCCCCCCGGTGTCCCCCCGGTCCCCCCGCGTCCCCAGGCGCCACCTGTGCAGGCCGAGCAGCAGCGCGCGGTGCCGGCGCGGCCGCGGCCCGAAGAGCAGCGCGAAGCGACGCGCCAGGTCCCGGAGCTCCCGGAACGCGGCGCCCGCCCGGAGCGCGGGGCCCTCCTGGAGCAGCAGCTCCGACATCACCTGCGCACGGGGACGGGGACGGGGACGGGGACGGGGACAGGGACAGGGGTGGCACCTGTGTCCCCCCCCGCCCCGGGGACCCCCCGAATCCCTGCGGAATTCCCCGGAGCCGGCAGGAAGCTCCCGGCTTCCCCGGGAGGCTCCCGTGGGCTCCGAGCGCCCTGGGGACCCCCCAGGGACTTGTCCCCTCCTGGGGGTGGCTCTGGGACCAGCTGCTCCTGTCCATGGGGGGTCCCTGTCCCCATCCCTGTCCCCGTCCCTGTCCCCATCCCTGTCACCACCCCGGGGGTGCCGGGGCTGAGCAAGGATCAAGGGTCCCCCTTGGTGTCCCCAGCCCCCCTTGCTGTCCCCCCCCCTTGGTGTCCTCAGCCCCCTTGGTGTCCCCAGCCCTGTCCCCGCGCTGTCCCCGCAGTGTCCCCAGCCCTGTCCCCGCGGTGTCCCCATGCTGTCCCCTTGGTGTCCCCAGCCCTGTCCCCTTGCTGTCCCCAGCCCTGTCCCCGCGGTGTCCCAGCCCTGTCCCCACGGTATCCCCGCGCTGTCCCCTTGCTGTCCCCAGCCCTGTCCCCGCAGTGTCCCCAGCCCTGTCCCCACGGTGTCCCCGCGCTGTCCCCTTGCTGTCCCCAGCCCTGTCCCCGCGGTGTCCCCGCGCTGTCCCCGCGGTGTCCCCACGCTGTCCCCTTGCTGTCCCCAGCCCTGTCCCCGCGGTGTCCCCGCGCTGTCACCTGCTGCAGGCTCAGCAGGAGGGTGGCCGCCCATTGCCGTGGGTCGCTGCGGCGGGCGCCGTCCATGGTCTCCTTGATGATGTCCCCGTAGTCGTGGTAGAACTGGGGAGGTGGCCGAGGGTGACGGGGTGTCCCCGTGTTCCCCCCGTCCCCCCCATGTCCTCATGTCCCCCGTCCTCCCATGTCCCCGCATCCCCCCCATGTCCCCCCCGCGTCCCTCCTGTGTCCCCAATGTGTCACCGTGTCCCCGCATCTCTGTGTCCCTCCGTGTCCCCCCCCTGTCCCCGTGTCCCCCTCATGTCCCCCGTGTCCCCCCTGTGTCCCCGTGTCCTCCCGTGTCCCCGCCATGTCCCCATGTCCCCCGTGCCCCTGCGTCCCCCCCTGTCTCCCCCCTGGTTTCCCCCCCGTGTCCCGTGTCCCCCCATCCCCATGTCCCCCATGTCCCCCTGTGTCCCCCCATGTCCCCCGTGTCCCCCCATGTCCCCATGTCCCTGCAACCCCCCCGTGTCTGTGTCCCCCTCATGTCCCCGTGTCCCCCCATGTCCCCCGCATCTCCCGTGTCCCCCGTGTCCCCCCCGTGTCCGTGTCCCCCTCATGTCCCCCGTGTCCCTGTGTCCCCCCATGTCCCCGCATCCCCCCCGTGTCCGTGTCCCCCTCATGTCCCCCCTGCCCCCCTGTCCCCCCGTGCCCCCCCCATCCCCCCATGTCCCCCCCCGTCCCCCCCACCTTCCCGTAGTGCTTGAACACGTCGGAGGCGGCGCTGCCCTCCAGGACGCCGTAGAGCAGCAGTTTGCAGAACCCGGCGAGCAGGACCCGGCGCCGCTGCAGCCCCTCGGCCGGGGGCTCCGCGGGGTCTGCGGGAGCCGGGGGGACGGGGACAGCAGGGGGACAGCGCGGGGACAGCCAGGGGACGGGACAGGGACAGGGGGACGGGGACAGGGATGGGGACGGGGACAGGGACAGGGACAGGGGGACGGGGACAGGGGGACGGGGACAGGGACACGTCACGGGGACAGCGGGGGGACAGCGAGGGGACGGGACATGGGGACAGGGGAACGGGGACAGGGGGACGGGGACAGAGATGGCGCGGGGACGGGGGGACAGCACGGGGACGGGGACATCGCGGGGACGAGGACGTCGTGGGGGGGTGGGGACGGCACGGGGACGAGGACAGGGACATCGCAGTGACAGGGATGGCACAGGGACGGGGATGGTGACACGGCACGGGGACGGGGACATGGGACAGGGACGGGGACGTCACGGGGACGGTGTGGGGACGGGGATGGGGACACGGCACGGGGACAGGGACAGGGCACGGGGATGGGGACGGGGACAGCACGGTGACAGGGATGGCGCGGGGACAGGGACAGGGACGGTGTGGGGATGGGGACGGGGACAGCGCGGTGACGGGGACATCACGGTGACAGGGATGGCGCGGGGACAGGGACGTCGTGGGGACAGGGATGGGGACGGGGACAGGGACGTCGTGGGGATGGGGACAGGGACAGGGACGTCGTGGTGACAGGGACGTCATGGGGATGGGGACAGCGCGGTGACGCGGACATCACGGTGACAGGGATGGCGCGGGGACAGGGACATCCTGGGGACGGGGATGGGGACAGGGACGGAGACGTCGCGGTGACGGGGACAGGGATGGGGACAGGGACATCGTGGGGACGGGGACGGGGACAGGGACGGGGATGTTGCGGGGACAGGGCCGTCGCGGTGACAGGGATGTCGTGGGGATGGGGACAGGGACGGGGACGTCGTGGGGACGGGGACAGGGACGGGGATGGGGACAGGGATGTTGCGGGGACAGGGCCATCGCGGTGACAGGGACGTCGCGGTGACGGGGACAGGGACGGGGATGGGGACAGGGCCGTCGCGGTGACGGGGACGCGGGTGCCACCTGCGCGCGCGCCGTCGAACACGTGGTCCTGCAGGACGCCGGCCAGCAGCGCCCGCAGCGCCGGGTCGGGCCGCACGGCCAGCGGCGCCGGCTCCGCGCGCGGCCCCAGCACCAGCAGCAGGTCACAGAGCACCACGAAGGCCTGGGGGCACCATGGGGGACGGCGCGGGGATGGAGCGGGGGACCCGTGTCCCCCTGTCCCTCGTGTCCCCATGTCCCGTGTCCCCGTGTCCCCATGTCCCCATGTCCCCCTCTCCCCCGTGTCCCCATGTCCCCCGTCCCCCGTGTCCCCCATGTCCCTGTGTCCCCGTGCCCGTCCCCTGTGTCCCCGTGTCCCCATGTCCCGTGGACCCGTGTCCCCCTGTCCCCCATGTCCCCCTGTCCCTTGTGTCTCCCATGTCCCCCGTCCCCTGTGTCCCCCTGTCCCCGTGTCTCCCATGTCCCCCTGTCCCTCGTGTCCCCATGTCCCCCGTGTCCCCCTGTCCCTCGTGTCCCCATGTCCCCGTGTCCCCCGTGTCCCCATGTCCCCCGTCCCCCGTGTCCCCCATGTCCCTGTGTCCCCGTGCCCGTCCCCTGTGTCCCCGTGTCCCCATGTCCCGTGGACCCGTGTCCCCCTGTCCCCCATGTCCCCCTGTCCCTTGTGTCTCCCATGTCCCCCGTCCCCTGTGTCCCCCTGTCCCCGTGTCTCCCATGTCCCCCTGTCCCTCGTGTCCCCATGTCCCCCGTGTCCCCATGTCCTAGTGTCCCCCATGTCCCTGTGTCCCCGTGTCCCCCGTGTCCCCATGTCCCGTGTCCCCATGTCCCCCTGTCCCCCGTGTCCCCGTGTCCCCATGTCCCGTGTCCCCCATGTCCCCATGTCCCGTGTCTCCCATGTCCCCATGTCCCCGCATCCCCATGTCCCCCTGTCCCCCATGTCCCCATGTCCCCCTGTCCCCATGTCCCCGTGTCCCACTGTCCCCCATGTCCCCCTGTCCCCATGTCTCCCATGTCCCCCGTGTCCCCATGTTCCCGTGTCTCCCATGTCCCCATGTCCCCCTGTCCCCCATGTCCCCCATGTCCCCGTGTCCCCCGTGTCCCCGTGTCTCCCATGTCCCCATGTCCCCCTGTCCCCCATGTCCCCCATGTCCCCGTGTCCCCCGTGTCCCCGTGTCCCCATGTCCCCATATGCCCCTGTCCCCGTATCCCCCTGTCCCCGTGTCCCCATGTCCCCCATGTCCCCGTGTCCCCGTGTCCCCGTGTCCGACCTGCTCCCGGACGCCGGGGTCCGCGTCGCACAGGCAGCTCTGGCACTGGGAGCAGAACGAGGCGACCTGGCCCTGCAGGCGGCGGAGCTGCTCCTGGTGGGGACACGGCGGGGACGGCGGGGACGTTGGGGACACGGCGGGGACGTGGTGGCAGTTGGGGACACGGCGGGGACATTGGGGAGGTGGTGGCAGTTGGGGACACGGTGGCAGGTGGGGACACAGCGGGGGTGGCGGGGATGTGGTGGCAATTGGGGATACGGGGGGGACGTTGGGGACGCGCTCGGGGACATGGTGGCAGTTGGGGACACGGGGGGGACACGGCGGGGACGTTGGGGATGTGGTGGCAGTTGGGGACACAGCGGGGACGCTGGAGCGGGGACATCGGAGCGGGGACGTCGGAGCAGGGCTGCAGTTGGGGACATGGTGGCAGTTGGGGACACAGCGGGGGTGGTTGGGGATGCAGCAGTGGCGCTTGGGGACACTGTGGGGTGTTTGGGGACGCAGTGGCGCCTGGGGACGCGGTGGCCGCAGTTGGGGACGCGGTGGCCGCAGTTGGGGACGCGGTGGCCGCTCACCTGGCTGGCGCCGGCGCTGGGCACCCGCGACAGCTCCCAGAGCAGGTGGAAGTGGATGCAGGTGATGGTGGGGACCAGGACCTGCGGGGACGGCGCCGCGCGGTGTCCCCAGCGCTGGCCCCGTGTCCCCGGTGTCCCCAGCTGTCCCCGTGTCCCCAGGGCTGTCCCCAGTGTCCCCGCGGTACCTGCGGTGCCACCTCGCCCGTGTCCACCCCGTGCTGCAGCAGCCGGGCACAGGGCTCCAGGAGCTGCCAGGGCGTCAGGTCGTGGGCGCTGCGGGGACAACGCGGGTGACGGGGACAGGGACAGCGCCCGGGGCAGGAGGTGACTCAGGGGACAAGACAGGGGGACACCCGGAGACAGCGCCCGGGGCAGCGGGTGACGGGGGGGACATGAGGGGACACCCAGGGACAGGGGCACGTGGAGCAGGGGGGACACCAGGGAACAAGACAGGGGGACACCCAGGGACAGGGACACGTGGAGCGGGGGGGACAACAGGCAACAAGATGGGGGGACACCCAGGGACGGGGCCAGCGCCCGGGGCAGCGGGTGACGCGGGGACAAGACGGGGGGACACCCGGGGACAGGGGCACATGGAGCGGGGGGGACAACAGGGAACAAGACGGGGGACACCCGGGGACAGGGGCACGTGGAACAAGGGGGACACCAGGGAACAGGGCGATGGGGGACGCAGAGGATCAGAGACAGGTGACACGGGAGCCCAGGGGACACGAGGGGACACGAGGGGACCGCGCCGGGCGGGTGGCCCCGTCCCCGCTCACTTGAAGAGGACGGCGACGCGCTTGAGCGTGGCCGCCATGCTGTAAACGTCCTCGTCGTCCAGGGACGAGGCCTGGCCGCAGGGGACCCGCTCGGGGGGACGGCCCCTCTGTCCCCGCGTCCCGGCTGTCCCCAGAGCCCTCCTGCCACCAGCCCTGGCCCGGGCGTGGGGGTCCCTGTCCCCAGGGCTCCCTGTCCCCGCCTTGGGGTCTCCTCTGTCCCCAGTTGTCCCTGTCCTGGGCTCAGGGTCTCCCCCATCCCCAGCAGGGTCTCCCCTGTCCCCACAGACCCCGGCCCCCCCGTCCCCAGCAGGGTCCCCCCCGTCCCCAGCAGTGTCTGCAGCAGTGTCCCCATCCCCAGCAGTGTCCCCCATCTCCAGCAGCGTTCCCTGTTCCCCTGTCTTCCATCCTCACCAGTGTCCCCTGTCCTCAGCGCTGTCCCCCGTCCCCAGCAGTGTCTCCAGCAGTGTCCCCATCCCCAGCAGTGTCCCCTGTCCCCAACAGTGTCCCCGTCCCCAGCAGCGTCCCCTGTCCCCAGCGCTGTCCCCCATCCCCATCAGTGTCCCCAGCAATGTCCCCTTGTCCCCGTCCCCAGCAGTGTCCCCTGTCCCCAGCAGTGTCCCCATCCCTGGCAGGGTCCCCTTGTCCCCCTGTCTCCCATCCCCAGCAGTGTCCCCGTCCCCAGCAGTGTCCCCATCCCTGGCAGGGTCCCCTTGTCCCCGTCCCCAGCAGTATCCCCTGTCCCCAGCAGTATCCCCTGTCCCCCGCAGTGTCCCCAGCAGTGTCCCCAGCACTGTCCCCATCCCCAGCAGCGTCTCCAGCAGTGTGCCCCCTGTCCCCAGCAGTGTCCCCTGTCCCCAGCAGTGTCCCCAGCAGTGTCCCCATCCCCAGCAGCGTCTCCAGCAGTGTCCCGCGTCCCCAGCAGTGTCCCCCGCAGTGTCCCCAGCAGTGTCCCCAGCAGCGTCCCCTGTCCCCAGCAGCGTCCCCGTCCCCAGCAGTGTCCCCGTCCCCAGCAGCGTCCCCTGTCCCCGGCAGGGTCTCCTTGTCCCCGTCCCCAGCAGTGTCCCCCCGTCCCCAGCAGTGTCCCTTGCACTGTCCCCCGTCCCCAGCAGTGTCCCCAGTCCCCAGCAGTGTCCCCAGCAGTGTCCCCAGCAGTGTCCCCATCCCCAGCAGTGTCCCCAGCAGTGTCCCCAGCAGTATCCCCTGTCCCCAGCAGTGTCCCCCGCACTGTCCCCGTCCCTACCCGCAGGGTCTCGGCCACGTCGCGCTGCACCTTGTCGGCCAGCTGGTCGGCCAGGCGGCCGCGGGCCAGGTCGGGGCGGCCGCGCAGGGCCAGCTCGGGGGCGCAGAGCGCGTGGAGCCCCCGCGCCGCCGCCTCCAGCACCGCGGCCGCCGCGTGCTTGAGCACCACGTCCTGCAGCTGGGCCAGCACCAGCTCCAGGGGCTGCGGGGAGCGCAGACACGTGGCTGCGGTGGCCCCGGTGTCCCCAGGGGGACACCCACGCGGGACGGCGCGGCCGGGAGCCCCAGTGGTGACGGGGGGAGCCTCAGTGTCCCCAGTGTCCCCAGGGGGACACCCGCGCGGGACGGCGCGGCCGGGAGCCCCGGTGGCCCCAGCAGTGGCAGGGGGGAGCCCCAGTGTCCCCGTGGGGACGCCTGCGTGTGACGGCGCAGCCGGGAGCCCTGGTGTCGCCGGTGTCCCCAGCAGTGGCAGGGGGAGCCCCGCTGTCCCCGGTGTCCCTGGTGTCCCCGGTGTCCCTGGTGGTGGCAGGGGGAACCCCCGTGTCCCCGGTGTCCCCGGTGTCCCCCACGCAGGACAGGGACCCTCTCGCACCTTCTCCAGGCGCCCGGTGCAGAAGACGCCCAGGTCGAAGCACTGCAGGAGCTCCAGGAGCGGAGCCGCCTTCTCCGCGTCGGCCGAGAACTGCGGGATGGAGCGGGATGGGATCAGCGCCGGGATCAGCGCCGGGATCAGCGCCGGGATCAGCGCCGGGATCCGCCCCGCATCCCCCCGTGTCCCCCACCTTGGCCAGCAGCTGCGGCAGCACCGGGATCAGGCAGTGGCTGAGACGGCTCCGCTCCTCCGCGCGCGCCCGGCGTTCCCGTGCGGACACCTGGGATGGGGCCGGGATGGGGACATGGACAGGATGGGGATACGGCCGGGATGGGGGACACGGACAGGATGGGGACACGGACAGGATGGGGGACACGGACAGGATGGGGACACGGACAGGATGGGGACACGGCCAGGGTGGCCCCATCCCAGCCCCGCTCCCCATTCTGCTCCCCGTCCCCATCCCCATCCCATCCCGGTCCCTGTACCCTCCCCATCCCGTCCCCGTTCCCATCCCGTCCCTGTCCCCATCCCATCCCGGTCCCCGTTCCCATCCCGTCCCCGTCCCCTCCCCATCCCGTCCCCTCCCCATCCCGTCCCCATCCCCATTCCTGTCCCCGTCCCGTTCCCATCCCGTCCCTGTCCCCATTCCCACCCCCATCCCATCCCGGTACCTTCCCGGGGGGGCCGCGGCCCGGGGGGGGGCTGTCCCGCGCTGGCCCGTCCCCGTTCCCATCCCGTCCCCGTCCCCGTCCCCATCCCATCCCTGTCCCCATTCCCATCCCGTCCCCGTCCCCTCCCCATCCCGTCCCCGTCCCCATCCCATCCCTGTCCCCGTTCCCATCCCGTTCCCATCCCCATCCCGTCCCCGTTCCCATCCCGTCCCCGTTCCCATCCCGTCCCCATCCCCTCCCCATCCCATCCCGTTCCCATCCCCATCCCGTCCCCGTTCCCATCCTGTCCCCGTTCCCATCCTGTCCCCGTCCCCTCCCCATCCCCTCCCCATCCCATCCCTGTCCCCGTTCCCATCCCGTTCCCATCGCCATCCCGTCCCCGTTCCCATCCCGTTCCCATCCCCATCCCGTCCCCGTTCCCATCCTGTCCCCGTCCCCTCCCCATCCCCTCCCCATCCCATCCCTGTCCCCGTTCCCATCCCGTCCCCGTCCCCTCCCCATCCCGTCCCCGTTCCCATCCCGTCCCTGTCCCCATTCCCGTCCCATCCCGGTACCTTCCCGGGGGGGCCGCGGCCCGGGGGGGGCTCTCCCGCGCTCGCCCGCCGCGCGGCGGCCACCAGGATCTCCACCAGCCCCCGCTCCTGCCGGTCGGCCAGGCCTGCGGGAAGGCCGGGACAGCGTCGCTCCGGCACTGCCGGTGCATCCCGGGACATCCCGGCGCCTCCCAACCCATCCCGGGACATCCCGGCGCCTCCCAACCCATCCCGGGACATCCCGGCGCCTCCCAACCCATCCCGGGACATCCCGGCGCCTCCCAACCCATTCCAGTATCTCCCTGTGCATCCTAGTCCATCCCAGCACCTTCCAATCCATTGCAGGCCATCCCAGCGCATCCCAGTCCCTCCCAGCACCTCCCTGTGCATCCCAGTCCATCCCAGCAGCTCCCAGTCCCTCACAGGGCATCCCAGCACATCCCAGTACCTCCCAGTCCCTCCCAGCACCTCCTGGTCCATCCTAGTCCTTCCCATCCCACCCCATTCCATAGGCTCTCACCGGCTCCGGGTGCCCGTTCCAGCAGGAGGCCGCTCAGGCTGTCCCATCCCATCCCATCCCACCCCATTCCATTCCATTCCATCCCATCCCGGTCCATCCCATCCCACCCCATCCCATCCCATCCCACCCCATTCCATTCCATCCCATCCCACCCCATCCCATCCCAGTCCATCCCACCCCATTCCATCCCATCCTATCCCATCCCATCCCACCCCATTCCATTCCATCCCATCCATCCCATCCCACCCCATCCCATCCCATCCCGGTCCATCCCACCCCATTCCATAGGCTCTCACCGGCTCCGGGTGCCCGTTCCAGCAGGAGGCCGCTCAGGCTGTCCCATCCCATCCCATCCCATCCCACCTCATTCCATTCCATCCCATCCATCCCATCCCACCCCATCCCATCCCATCCCATCCCATCCCACCCCATTCCATAGGCTCTCACCGGCTCCAGGTGCCCGTTCCAGCAGGAGGCCGCTCAGGCTGTCCCAGTCCATCCCGGTCCATCCCAGTCCATCCTGGTCCATCCCATCCCATCCCATCCCACCCCATCCCATCCCATCCCGGTCCATCCCATCCCACCCCATTCCATAGGCTCTCACCGGCTCCGGGTGCCCGTTCCAGCAGGAGGCCGCTCAGGCCGTCCCAATCCCGCAGCCGGCTCCCGGCGCAGTCCCACACACTGTCCACCAGATAGGCCGCGTGCTCGTGGAGCTGGGGACAGGGGGACATGGGGACATGGGGACGTGGGGACGTGGGGACAGCGGGGACCCCCGCGCCCCGCGCCCGCCCCCACCTCGCTCTCCAGGAAGAAATCCAGGAGCAGCAGCAGGAATTGCCGGTTGTCCCCGTCCCGCGCCGGCTCCGGCGCCGCTTCCCGCTGCAGGGCCAGCAGCCTGGGGACAAGGACACGGGGGGCCCGTGTCCCCTGCTCTGGGGACCGGCCCGCAGGGACACGGGGGACCCGCGTCCCCCCGAGGGACACAGGGGGCCCTGTCCCCCTGCCACGAGGCCACGTGTGGGTCAGGGCCGTGCGCCGGTGACGCCACAGGGGACATTGGGGCTGCGCGCGGGTGACACTGCGGGTGACATCGCTGGGACGTCGGGGCTCCACATGGGTGACACCGCGGGTGACATCGGGGCTGCACGCGGCTGACGCCGCAGGCGACATCGCGGGTGACACCATGGGTGATGCCGCGGGTGACGCCACGAGGACGTCGGGGCTGCACGCGGGTGACACCGGTGACACCGCAGGTGACATTGCGGGTGACACCGCGGGTTATGCCGCGGGGACATTGGGGCTCTGTGCAGGTGACATCGTGGGTGACATCGCAGGTGACGCCGCGGGTGATGCCATGGGTGACACTGCGGGTGACGCCGCGGGGAAGTTGGGGCTGCACGCGGGTGACGCCGCAGGTGACACCGTGGGTGACATTGCGGGTGATGCCGCGGGGACGTTGGGGCTCCGTGCAGGTGACACCACGGGTGACAACACCATGGGTGACATCACGGGTGACATCACAGGTGACACCGTGGGTGACACCGCGGGTGACATCACAGGTGACGTCGCGGGTGACGCCGCGGGGACATTGGGGCTCCGTGCAGGTGACACCGCGGGTGACATCACGGGTGACATCGCGGGTGACGCCGCGGGTGACATCACGGGTGACACCGCGGGTGACATCACAGGTGACATCGCGGGTGACGCCGCGGGGACGTTGGGGCTCCGTGCAGGTGACGCCGCGGGTGACATCACGGGTGACACCGCGGGTGACATCGCGGGTGACGCCGCGGGGGCCGCCCCGCTCACCTCCCGCACAGGAAGCGGCCGGCGGCGGCCGCCAGCGCCCGGCTGGCCGCGAACACCAGCGCGCAGACGCTCCGGCACTCGGCCCCCGTCAGCGCCTCCTCCATGTTCCTGCGCGCGGGGACAGCGGTGGCAGCCCCTGGCCCCGCTGCCACCCGGGGTCCCCATGTCCCCGACGGCCACGTCCCCCCGGCCCCCAGCTCACGACCCCCCCATGTCCCCTGCAGCCCCATCCCTGTGTCCCCTCCAGCCCCATCCCTGTGTCCCCCCAACCCTGTCCCCGTGTCCCCATGCCCTCATGTCCCCGTGTTCCTGTGTCCCCGTGTCTCTGTGTCCCCATGTCCCCGCGTCCCCAGGTCCCTATGTCCCCGCGTCCCCATGTCCCCTACGGCCACATCCCCCCGTCCCCAAGCTTGCGACTCCTCCATGTCCCCTCCAGCCCCGTCCCTGTGTTCCCCCAGCCCTGTCCCCGTGCCCCCATGTCCCCATGCCCTCATGTCCCCCTGTTCCTGTGCCCCCATGTCTCTGTGCCCCCATGTCTCCGTGTCCCCATGTCCCCATGTCCTGTGTCCCCATGTCCCCGTGTCCTGTGTCCCCATGTCCACATGTCCCCGTGTCCCCGTGTCCCCATGTCCCCGTGTCCCCGTGTCCCCATGTCCCCACGCTCACTCCACCATCAGCGTCAGCAGCTTCACGACCTCCACGGCCACGTCGGGCTCCTTGTCCAGCACCATGGCCACCATGCGGGTCTGCGAGGGGGACGCGTGCGGATCGGGGGACACGTGGGGCCAGCGGCGCCCCCTGGTGTCCCCCAGTGTCCCTCAGTGTCCCCCAGTGTCCCCCGATGTCCCCTGGTGTCCCCCGGTGTCCCCGCTCACCTTGAAGCGGCCGGTGAAGAGCTCGAGGTGAGCAGCCGCGTCGGGGCGGCCGTAGAGCCGCTGCAGGGCCCGCACGCACTGCAGGCGCACGCCGGGGTGCTGCGGGACGGGGACGGGGATGGTGACGGTGACAGCGACGGTGACGGCGGCTCCCGGCGGCCCCGCGCGGCCCCCGCCCACCTTGTCGTGCAGGGTCCAGCCCAGGTACTTGAGGTGGCCGTCGGTGAGGAAGGCGGCCGAGCTCCTCATCCAGCGGCCCAGCTCCTCCATGCAGGCGGCGCGGATGTCGGGCACCACGTCCCTGCGGGGGACACGGCGCTGCCACCGAGGCCACCGCGACGCCGTCCCGGACGCTCCCGCGTCCCCTTCCCGGCCAGCCCACCGGGGACACCGTCCCCGTCCCCGTCCTCCCCTCGCTGTGGCCTCCTGCCCCGAGCGGGTCCCCGTCCTCGGCCACGCTGTCCCCAACCCGTCCCTGTCCCCGTTCTCATCCTCCTCCTGCCCCGAGCGGGTCCCTGTGCGCGGCCGCGCTGTCCCCAACCCGTCCCTGTCCCTGTCCCCATCCCCATCCCTGTCCCCATCCCCATCCTCCTCCTGCCCCGAGCCGGTCCCCGTCCTTGGCCACGCTGTCCCCAACCCGTCCCCGTCCCCGTCCCCCTCCTGCCCCAAGCGGGTCCCCGCGCTGTCCCCAAGCCGTCCCCGTCCCCGTCCCACCTGTAGCGGTGCACGAAGACGCCCTTGAAGATGGCGTTCATGAGCGTCTCCATCTCCTCCTGCTGCTCCTGGAGCTGCGGGAGCGCCGGGGCTGGCACCGGGCAGGGCCACCACCGCGGCCACCACCACGGCCACCGCGGCCACCATGGCCACCACCACGGCCACCACGGCCACCGCGGGCGCCCACCTCGCGCCGCTGCTCCAGCAGCTCCTCCAGGCGCTCGGTGGCCCTGCGCTCCGGTGCCTTGGCCCGCTCGGCCTCGAACTGCCGCGCGTTGTTGTCCCGGCGCAGGGCCAGGGCCAGCGCCAGCGGCACCAGCGCCGAGAGCAGCTTGAGGGCTGCGCGTGGGGACGGGGACGCCGGGGTCCCCACGGTCACCGGGACCCCCAGGTGTGTCCCCACCGTGTCCCCATGTGTCCCCTAGCCTAGTCCCGGCATGTCCCCATGTTCCCCCCAGGTGTGTCCCCCTACGTCCCCAGGTGTCCCCATGTTCCCCCCCAATGTGTCCCCACACTCATTGCCTGTCCCCTCTAGCCATGTCCCCGTGTCCCCAAGCGCACCTCCTGCCACGTCCCTGTGTCCCCACGTCCTCCCAGTCGCGTCCCTTCCTATTATGTCTCCCTCAGCCGGGTCCCCACAGTGTCCCCTACCCGTGCACACATGGGGTGCGCACACATTCCCATCGTGTCCCCGTGTCCCCACAGTGTCCCCATGTCCTCCCAGCTGTGTCCCCATCGTGTCCCCATAGTGTCCCCGTACCCGCCAGCGTTCCGGTGTGCCGGAAGGCGCGCACGGGCGAGTCGGACAGGCCGGTGAGCAGCGCGACGAGGGCGCCGAGCAGGAAGCCGTCGAGGACGGCGCCGTGGCGGCCCCTCCGCACCACGGCCGCCACCAGCTCGCACAGCCCGGCGCGGAAGCGGCGCCAGGGCCCCGTGTGCCGCGACAGGGGGTACTCGGCCGAGTCCTGCGCGGCGGGGGACACGGGGACACGGGGACATGAGGACACGGGGACAGGGGGACACAGGGACACGGGGACACGGGGACATGGGGACACGAGGACATGGGGACAGGGGGACACGGGGACATGGGGACAGGGGGACATGAGGACATGGGGACAGGGGGACACAGGGACACGGAGACATGGGGACACGGGGACATGGGGATACGAGGACATGGGGACAGGGGGACACGGGGACAGGGGGACATGGGGACACGGGGACACGGGGACACAGGGACACGGGGACACGGGGACACGGGGACATGGGGACATGGGGACACGGGGACAGGGGGACATGGGGACATGGGGACACGAGGACATGGGGACATGGGGACACGGGGACATGGGGATACGAGGACACGGGGACACGGGGACACGGGGACACGAGGACATGGGGACACGGGAACAGGGGAACACGGGGACATGGGGACACGGGGACAGGGGGACACAGGGACAGGGGGACACAGGGACACGGGGACATGGGGACATGAGGACACGGGGACACGGGGACATGGGGACACGGGGACAGGGGGACACAGGGACAGGGGGACACAGGGACACGGGGACATGGGGACATGAGGACACGGGGACATGGGGACACGGGGACAGGGGGACAGGGGGACATGGGGACACGGGGACATGGGGATACGAGGACACGGGGACATGGGGACACAGGGACACGGGGACATGAGGACACGGGGACACGAGGACACGGGGACACGGGGACATGGGGACAGGGGGACATGAGGACACGGGGACACGGGGACACGGGGACATGGGGACATGGGGACATGGGGACACAGGGACATGGGGACATGGGGACAGGGGGACATGGGGACAGGGGGACACGGGGACACGGGGACACGGGGACATGGGGACACGGCCGTCCCCGCGGCCCCGCGCGCCCCCCACGCACCTCGTCGAAGGTCTCCGTGAGCCGCTGGATGATCTCCGAGTTCTGCAGCGTGCGGAACATCTCCAGGGTCACGGTGCCTGCGGGGGACACGGGGACAAGGGACACGGTTGAGAGGCCGGAAAGGCGGGATCGGGTGTCCCCAACGCCGGGGGACAGGGGCAGAGCCCGGGGAGGCTGGAATTGGTGTCCCTGGGCCCCAGGGACGGGGACAAGAGGCTGTATGGGGTGTCCCCAAGGCCAAGGAGTGAGGACAGGAGTCAGAGGAGGCTGGAATGAGTGTCCCCAAGCCCAAGGGACAGGGACAAGAGACTGTATCAGGTGTCCCCAAGGCCAAAGAAGAGCAACAAGAGCCCAGGGAGGGTGGAATGGGCACCCCTGAGCCCAGGAGACAGGGACAAGTGGCCACATCAGGTGTCCCCAAGATGAGGGGACAGGGACAAGAGCCCTGGGAGGCTGCAACAAGTGTCCCCAAGTCCAAGGGATGGGAACAAGAGGCTCTAACGGGTGTCCCCAAGACCAGAGGATGAAGTAAAGGGCCCAGGAAGGCTGGAACGGGTGTCCCCAAGGCTGATGGGGACAGGAAGCCACATTGAGTGTCCCCAAACCCAAGGGACAAGGACAGGAGTCAGGGGTGGCTGGAACAGGTGTCCCCAAACACAAGGGATGGGAATAAGGAAGTGTACTGGGTGTCCCCAAGTCCAGGGGAGGGAGGAAAGAGGCAAGAGGGGCTGGCACGGGCGTCCCCGAGCCCAGGGGACGGTGACAAGAGCCCAGGGGCGTCCCCAGGGCGGGGACGGGGACGCGGAGCCGCCACCTCTGCAGCCGCAGGCGCGGACGAAGAAGTTGAGCAGCTCCAGGAAGGCGGCCTCGCGGTCCCGCTTGTAGCCCTCGAGCCACTCGTCCACCAGCGTCTGCGGGGGACAGCAGTGTCACCGCCCCCCCCCCAGGGGACAGCAGTGTCACCAACCCCCAGGGGACAGCAGTGTCACCGCCCCAGGGGACAGCAGTGTCACCCCCCCCCCCCCCCCCCCCCCCCCGGCGCTGGGGACAGCGGTGTCACCACCCCCCAGGGGACAGTAGTGTCACCTCCCCCCAGGGGACAGCAGTGTCACCACCCCCCAGGGGACGGCAGTGTCACCTCCCCCCCAGGGGACAGCGGTGTCACCACCCCCCCCCAGGGGACAGCAGTGTCACCCCCCCCCCCAGGGGACAGCAGTGTCACCCCCCAAGGGGGGACAGCAGTGTCACCACCCCCCAGGGGACAGCAGTGTCACCCCCCCCCGGCGCTGGGGACAGCGGTGCCACCTCCACGGCCGTCCGCGCCGACCACACGGCCTCGAAGAGGCCGGTGCCACCGGGGCTGCCGCCGGGGTCCCTCCGGGGCCGCTTGGGGGACACCTGGAGGGGACAAAGAGGCGCTCGGAGGACGGGGCCACCCCCGCCCAAAACGGGGGGGGTCACGCACCGGGGTGCGGGGGGGGCGGCCGGGGGGGGTCACGCACCGGGGTGCGGGGGGGGGCCGGGGGGGGGTCACACACCAGGGTGCGGGGGGGGGGGTCACGCACCGGGGGGCGGGGGGGGTGCGGGGGGGGGGTCACACACCGGGGTGCGGGGGGGGGGGTCACGCACCGGGGTGCGGGGGGGGTGCGGGGGGGGGGGCACACACCGGGGTACGGGGGGGGCCCGCGGGGGGTCACGCACCGGGGTGCGGGGGGGGGGCCGCGCGGGGGTCCCCTCTTGCCCCGCGGCTGCAACGAGGCCTCGAAGTCGCTGCCGGAGTCGCTGTCCCCGGGGTCCCTGCGGGGGGACGGGGGGTCACGGCGGTGGCATCGCCCCCGCGCTGTCCCCCCCCCCGTTCCCGGTGCTCACGGGCTCTCCGGGGCCAGGGAGCCGCTCCAGGGCTCCGAGCGGGATCCCGCGGGGCTGGAGCCGGAGCCGGAGCCGGAGCCGGAGCCGGACGAGCCGCGGGGCCGCATGGCGGCGGTGGGACCTGGCGGGGGGGACAAGGGACGGGGACGTCGCTGTGTCCCCCCGGCCCCCCCACACAGCCCTGACCCCCCGCGGGGCGACAGGGGACCCCAAATCCCTTCCCGGGGGGGACACGGGACCCCAATCCCCCCCCCCGGACACACTTGGGGGGCAGCGGGGCCCCCTCGGGGGTCACGTGACGTGCCGCCCCCCCCTTCGCCGCGCGCCCTGCCTCGTTTCCCGCCGCGCCGCGAACACGTCACAGCGACGTCACAGCGACGTCAGCGCCGCGGCCCCGCCGCGCACGTGCGCCTCGACGCCGCCCGCATGGGGGAAGGGGCGGGGCCAGCCACTGCGCAGGCGCGGGCGCGCGGAGAGGCCCCGCCCCGGGCGGCGCGCGGGGGGCGGGGGCCGGGGCGGCCATGCGGGGGCGGGGCCCCATAGGGTCCCCATAGGGTCCCTATAGGGTCCCTATAGTCCCCTATGGCCGGGGTTCCTATAGCCCCGCAGTGCCTGGGGATGCCCTCGGGCGTCCTGTGGCCTCGAGGTCCCCCATGGCCCTGGGGGGGGGGTGATAGGGGGCCCTTATGGCCCCATATGGGCCTGGAGTCCCATAGGGCATGGTGGCGGGTGGTCCATATAGCCCCACAGCGCAGATATGGCCGGTGTTTTACGCATCCGGTGCGGCCCTGGAGCCACGGCCACCCAGGAGAGCAGGAGCACCCGAGCGGGCCATTATAGCTCCTATAGGCCTGGGGTTCTCCCGTAGCCCAGCATGGGCCATATGGGCCTGATATCCCCTATAACCCCAAACAACCCAGAGCCACCCTATAGCCCAAGGTCCCCTGTAGCCCGGGGAATCCCCTATAGCCCCACGCTCTCTGGGGTCCCCTATAGCCTGAGGGATCCCCTATAGCCCTGCACCCCCCAATCCCCTATAGCCTGGGGGGTCCCCTATAGCCCCACACCCTCTGGGGTCCCCTATAGCTTGGGGGTCCCCTGTGGCCTGGGGGGGTCCCCTATAGCCCCCATGCTC
>NW_028290011.1:0-50402 GCF_059628265.1 Tinamus guttatus
CAGAGCCCGTGCCACCCCTGCCACTCCGGTGAGTGACAGGGACACAGGGACATGGGGGGACATGGGGGGACATGGGGACATGGGGGACACGGGGGGACATGGGGACATGGGGGGACATGAGGGGACATGGGGGACACGGGGATACAGGGCCCGCGCCACCCCTGCCACTCCGGTGAGAGACGGGGACACGGGGACATGGGGACATGGGGGGACATGGGGGACATGGGGATACAGAGCCTGCAGCACCCTGCCACTCCGATGAGCGATGGGGACATGGGGACATGAGGGGACATGGGGACATGGGGGGACATGGGATACAGGGCCCGTGCCACCCCTGCCACTCCGGTGAGTGACGGGGACACGGAGACATGGCGGGACACGGGGATATGAGGGGACATGGGAGGACATGGGGACATGGGGAGACACATGGGGACATGGGGGGGCATGGGGATACAGGGCCCGCACCACCCCTGCCACTCTGGTGAGTGACAGGGACACGGGGACATGGGGGGACATGGGGACATGGGGGGACATGGGGCACAGGAACCTGCCAGTAGTGTCCCCACAAGCCCTGCCAGCCCGGTGAGTGTTGGGGACACAGGGGAACACAGGGGTCATGGTGACATAGAGGGGACAGAGGGGACGGTGACACCAGGGCCACCTGCGAGAGCTGCATGGACAAGTTGCCAGCATATGAGTGTGGACACACAGGGGACACTGGGGACACCGGGGACATTGGGGTCACCAGGGGCAGCAGCGGGTGCCCCAGCGGGTGGGCAGGGAGGTGTCAGCACTGAGGTGCCCTGGTGGCTGGGGGGGTGTCACCTTTGGGTCCCATGGACCAGGCTATGGGTGTCACCTTTAGGTCCCATGGGGCCAGGAAAAGGTGTCACCTCTGGGTCCCATGGACTAGGCTATGGGTGTCACCTTTGGGTCCCATGTGGGTCAAGTGAAGGTGTCACCTTCAGGTCCCATGGGCCCAGGGGAAAGTGTCACCCTTGGTGCTGTGGGGCCAGCAGAAGGTGTCACCTTCAGGTCCTTCAGGAACCAGTAAAGGTGTCACCTTTGGGTGCCATAGACCAGGCTATGGGTGTCACCTTTGGGTCCCATGTGGGTCCAGCAGAAGGTGTCACCTTCAGGGCCCAATAAAGGTGTCACCTTTGGGTGCCATGGACCAGGCTATGGGTGTCACCTTTGGGTGCCATGGGGTCATGTGAAGGTGTCACCTTTGGGTCCCATGCGCCCAAGGGAAAGTGTCACCCTTGGTGCTGTGGGGCCAGCAGACGGTGTCACCTTCAGGTCTTTCAGGACCCAGTAAAGATGTCACCTTTGGGTGCCATGGACCAGGCTATGGGTGTCACCCTTTAGGTCCCATGTGGGTCAAGTGAAGGTGTCACCTTCAGGTCCCACGGGCCCAGGGGAAAGTGTCACCCTTGGTGCTGTGGGGCCAGGAGAAGGTGTCACCTTCAGGTCCTTCAGGACCTGGTAAAGGTGTCACCTTTGGGTGCCATAGACCAGGCTATGGGTGTCATCTTTAGGCCCCCGTGTGGGTCAAGTGAAGGTGTCACCTTCAGGTCCCATGGGCCCAGGGGAAAGTGTCACCCTTGGTGGTGTGGGGCCAGCAGAAGGTGTCACCTTCAGGGCCCAATAAAGGTGTCACCTTTGGGTGCCATAGACCAGGCTATGGGTGCCACCTTGGGTCCCATGTGGGTCAAGCGATGGTGTCACCTTCAGGGGCCACCCCATCCCCATGGGCCACCCTTGACGTCCTGCTGTCCCCCCCACAGAGCCCTGCCTCAACGGGGGCACCTGCCGGGCCGAGGGGGACACCTTTGGGTGCGCGTGTCCCCCCGGCTTCGCGGGTCCCCTCTGTGCCACCGACGTGGACGAGTGTCGCGAGCGGCCCTGCCGCAACGGTGGCACCTGCACCGACTACGTCAACAGCTTCGCGTGCGCCTGTGCCCCGGGCTGGACCGGCCGCCTGTGCCAGCACAACGTGCCCGACTGTACCGACAGGTACCAGCACCCGTGGGTGCCCCGCGGGTGTCCCCACGCGCGTCCCCTGCCCTTGTCCCCGGTGCGGCGCTGGGGACGGTGTCCTTGGGTGTCCTCATGCGTCCCATGGGTGTCCTCAACCTCTTCCACGCCAGCATGAGGTCCCCATCACATACAGCACCCATGGGTGTCCCCGGGTGTCCTCAACCCATTTCCATGTCAACATGAACTCCCAAAGAGGTAGAGCACCCATGGGTGTCCTCAACCTCTTCCACGCCAGCATGAGGTCCCCATTGCATACAGTACCCATGGATGTCCTCAATCCATTTCCATGTCAACATGAGGTCCCCACTGCATACAGCACCCATAGGTGTCCTCAACCCATTTCCATGTCAACATGAACTCTCAAAGAGGTAGAGTACCCATGGGTGTCCTCAACCTCTTCCACGCCAGCATGAGGTCCCCATTGCATACAGTACCCATGGATGTCCTCAACCCATTTCCATGTCAACATGACGTCCCCAAGAGGCAGAGCACCCATGGGTGTGCTCAACCCATTTCCGTGTCAACGTGAGGTCCCCATCGCAAACAGCACCCATGGGTGTCCTTGGGTGTCCTCAACCCATATCCATGTCAACATGAGGTCCCCATCGCATACAGCACCCATGGGTGTCCTCAACCCATTTCCATGTCAACATGAGCTCCCAAAGAGATAGAACACTCATGGGTGTCCTCAACCTCTTCTGCACCAGCATGAGTTCCCCATTGCATACAGCACCCATGGGTGTCCTTGGGTTTTCTCAGCCCATTTCCATGTCAACATGAGCTCCCCAAGAGGCAGAGCACCCATGGGTGTCCTCAATCTATTTCCATGTCAACATGAACTCTCAAAGAGGTAGAGCACCCATGGGTGTCCTCAACCTCTTCCACGCCAGCATGAGGTCCCCATTGCATACAGCACCCATGGGTGTCCTCAACCCATTTCCATGTCAACATGAGGTCCCCATCGCACACAGCACCCATGGGTGTCCTTGGGTGTTCTCAACCCATATCCATGTCAACATGAGGTCCTCACCACATACAGCATCCATGGGTGTCCTCAACCCATTTCCATGTCAACATGAGCTCCCGAAGAGGCAGAGCACCCATGGGTGTCCTCAACCCATTTCCGTGTCAACATGAGGTCCCCAAGAGGTACCTATGGGTGTCCTCAACCTCTTCCATGTCAACATGAGGCTCCCATCGCATACAGCACCCATGGCTGTCCTCAACCCATTTCCATGTCAACACGAGCTCCCCAAGAGGTAGAGCACCCATGGGTGCCCTTGACCTCTTCTACGCCAGCATGAGCTCCCCATCTGATACAGCACCCATGGGTGTCCTCAACCCATTTCCATGTCAACATGAGGTCCCCAAGAGGTAGAGCACCCATGGGTGTCCTCAGCCTCTTCCACGCCAGCATGATGTCCCCATTACATACAGCACCCATGGGTGTCCTTGGGTTTTCTCAACCCATTTCCATGTCAACAGAAGCTACCTAGGAGGTAGAGCAACCATGGGTGTCCTCAACCTCTTCCACGCCAGCATGATGTCCCCATCGCATACAGCACCCATGGGTGTCCTTGGGTGTCCTCAACCCATTTCCATGTCAACATGAGCTCCCGAAGAGGCAGAGCACCCATGGGTGTCCTCAACCCATTTCCATGTCAACATGAGGTCCCCAAGAGTTAGAGCACTCATGGGTGTCCTCAACCTCTTCCACGCCAGCATGAGGTCCCCATTGCATACAGTACCCATGGATGTCCTCAACCCATTTCCATGTCAACATGACGTCCCCAAGAGGCAGAGCACCCATGGGTGTGCTCAACCCATTTCCATGTCAACCTGAGGTCCCCAAGAAGTAGAGCACCCATGGGTGTCCTCAACCCATATCCATGTCAACATGAGTTCCCCATCGCACACAGCACCCATGGGTGCCCCCAAACCCCCCTCACCGTCCCCCCCCCGCACCCATGGGTGCCCGCGGCGCCCCGGGGCGCTGACGGGCGCCCCCCGCAGCTCCTGCTTCAACGGGGGCACCTGCGTGGACGGCGTCGCCTCGTTCCGCTGCCGCTGCCGCCCCGGCTTCACGGGCGCCCATTGCCAGCACCCGCCGGACGGGTGCCGGGCGCAGCCCTGCCTGCACGGGGGCACCTGCGCGCCCGGCGCCGCCCCCGGCGCCTTCCGCTGCCGCTGCCCGCGCGCCTACACGGGCGCCCAGTGCCAGGTGAGCGCGGGGAGCCCGCGGGTGCACCCATGGGTGCCATTGACCTCAACGGGGGCACCATGGGTGCCATTGACCTGCTCGGGGGGCACACATGGGTGCCATTGACCTGAACGGGGGGCACCCATGGGTGCCATTGACCTCAACGGGGGCACCCATGGGTGCCATTGACCTGCTCGGGGGGCACCCATGGGTGCCATTGACCTGAACGGGGGGCACCCATGGGTGCTGGGGACCACTCGAGGGGCACCCATGGGTGTCAGGGGTTGCTTGGGGGGCACGCATGGGTGTCAGGGACTGCTCAGGGGGTGCCCGCGGGTGCAGTTGACCTGCTTGGGGGGTGCCCATGGGTGCCGGGGACTGCTCGGGGGGCACCCATGGGTGCAACTGAACTGCTCGGGGAATGCCCGTGGGTGCCGGGGACCACTCAGGGGGCGCCCACGGGTGCCAGGGGGATGCTCGGGGGGGCACCCATGGGTGCCATTGACCTGAACGGGGGGCACCCGGGGGTGCCAGGGGGCTGCTCAAGGGGTGCCCATGGGTGCGATTGAACTGCTCAGGGGGCACCCATGGGTGCTGGGGACCACCCGGGGGGCACCCATGGGTGTCAGGGGGCTACTCGAGGGGCACCCATGGGTGTCAGGGGTTGCTCGGGGGGCACCCGTGGGTGCCGGGGACTGCTCAGGGGGCGCCCGTGGGCGCCAGGGACTGCTCAAGGGGCACCCACGGATGCCATTGACCTGCTCAGGGGCACCTGTGGGTGCCATTGACCTGCTCGGGGGCACCCATAGGTGTCAGGGGGATGCTCGGGGATGCCCGTGGGTGTCAGGGGGGTGCTTGGGGGCACCCATGGGTGCTGGGGACCAATCGAGGGATGCCCACAGGTGCCATTGACCTGCTCGGGGGGCACCCGGGGGTGCCAGGGGGCTGCTCAGGGGGTGCCCATGGGTGCGATTGAACTGCTCAGGGGGCACCCATGGGTGCTGGGGACCACTCGGGGGGCACCCATGGGTGCCAGGGGACTGCTAGCGGGGCGCCCGTGGGTGGGATTGACCTGCTCGGGGGGCACCCATGGGTGCCAGGGACCACTCGGTGGTGCCCACGGGTGCCAGGGGGGTGCTCAGGTGCACCCATGGGTGTGAGTGACGTGTGTGGGGAGCACCCATGGGTGCCGGGGACTGCTTGGGGAGGTGCCTACGGGTGCAGTTGACCTGCTCAGGGGGCACCCATGGGTGCAATTGAACTGCTTGGGGGGCACCCATGGGTGCAAGTGACGTGCATGGGGGCGGCACCTATGGGTGCGAGTGAATGGCTTGGGGGGCACCCATGGGTGCCAGGGGATTGCTTGGGTTGGCACCCATGGGTGCAGGCGAACAGCTTGGGTAGGAACCCATGTGTGAGTGCACTGCTGGGGTGGGCACCCATGGGTGCTCCCTCCGCTAAGGACCCCTTAGGAAGGCACCCACGGGTGCTCCTCCCCCATAACCTCCACCCTCGGGTGAGCACCCACGGGTGCCCCCCGCGCTGCCCCCCGCTGGGGAGCACCCACGGGTGCCCCCTGTGATCGTGGCACCCGTGGGTGCCCCCGCAGGTGCCCGTGGACCTGTGCCAGCCGTCGCCCTGCCGCCACGGGGGCCGCTGCGTGCAGACGGGGACCGAGGTGGCCTGCGAGTGTCCCCCGGGCTGGGGGGGACCCTCCTGCGACGTCCCCGCCGTGTCCTGCGCCGCCGCCGCCGCCCGCCGCGGTGAGCGCCCCCGGACGCCGGGGCCCCTCTGGGGCGCGGGTGCTGGGTGCCCTCTGGGTCATGGGTGCTGGGTTTGGGGGGTCATGGGTGCTGGGTTTGGGGGGGTTATAATGTCCCCGGACGCCTGGGCCCCCTCCTGGATCATGGGTGCTGGGTGTCCTCTGGGTCATGGGTGCTGGGTTTGGGGGTCTATAACATCCCCAGACCCTGGGGCCTCCTGTGGGTCATGGGTGCTGGGTGCCCTCTGGGTCATGGGTGCTGGGTTTGGGGGCGGGGGGTCTATAATGTCCCCGGACGCCTGGGCCCTCTCCTGGGTCATGGGTGCTGGGTTTGGGGGGGTTATAATGTCCCCGGACGCCTGGGCCCCCTCCTGGATCATGGGTGCTGGGTGCCCTCTGGGTCATGGGTGCTGGGTTTGGGGGGGTTATAATGTCCCTGGACGCCTGGGCCCCCTCCTGGATCATGGGTGCTGGGTGTCCTCTGGGTCATGGGTGCTGGGTGTGGGGGGGTTATAACGTCCCCGGACGCCTGGGCCCCCTCCTGGATCATGGGTGCTGGGTGTCCTCTGGGTCATGGGTGCTGGGTTTGGGGGGGTTATAATGTCCCCGGACACCTGGGCCCCCTCTCGGGTCATGGGTGCTGGGTGTGGGGGGGTCATGGGTGCTGGGTTTGGGGGATTATAATGTCCCCAGATACCTGGGACCCTCTGGGTCATGGGTGCTGGGTGTGGGGGCGGGTTATAGCATCCCCGGACGCCTGGGCCCCCTCCCAGGTCATGGGTGCTGGGTGCCCTCTGGGCCATGGGTGCTGGGGGGGTTATAACATCCCCGGACGCCTGGGCCCCCTGTGGGTCATGGGTGCTGGGTTTGGGGGTCTATAACATCCCCAGACCCTGGGGCCTCCTCTGGGTCATGGGTGCTGGGTTTGGGGGGGGGGTCTATAATGTCCCCGGACGCCTGGGCCCTCTCCTGGGTCATGGGTGCTGGTTTTGGGGGGGTTATAATGTCCCCGGACGCCTGGGCCCCTGTGGGTCATGGACGCTGGGTGCCCTGGTGGTCATGGGTGCTGGGTGTGGGGGGGTTATAATGTCCCCGGACGCCTGGGCCCCTCTGGGTCGTGGGTGCTGGGTGAGGGTGGTCGTGGGTGCTGGCTGTGGGGGTCTCTAACGTCCCCGGACGCCGGGGCCCGCAGGGCTGTCCCTGGAGCAGCTGTGCCACGGCCGGGGCCGCTGCGTGGACGCGGGGGGCACCCACGGGTGCCGCTGCCGCGAGGGCTACGCGGGCACCTACTGCGAGAGCGTCCGCGACCGCTGCGAGGGGCAGCCCTGCCTGCACGGCGCCACCTGCCGCAGCTTCGTGGGCGGCTTCCGCTGCGAGGTGAGGGCACCCATGGGTGCCCCCGGACGCCTGGGCCCCTCCGCGGGCCGGGGGGAACGGGCGGGTGGCGCCCATGGGGTGGTGGCGCCCATGGGTGCCTCTGTTTTCTCCCCGGGGTCCCCTGTGCTGGGGGTGGTGGAGGGGACGTGGGGTTCCTGGGGGTGCTGGTCACCCAGGGGTGGCCCCATGGGTGCCAGGTTGGGACATGAGGTCCCCATGGGCACCAGCCACTCTTGGGTGTCCCCATGGGTGCCAGATTGGGACATGGGGTCCCCATGGGCACCAGCCACTCGTTGGTGTCCCCATGGGTGCCAGGTTGGGACATGAGGTCCCCGTGGGCATCAGCCACCCATGAGTGTCCCCATGGACACTGGTCACCCATGAGTGTCCCCATGGGCACCAGCCACCCATGGGTGTCCCCATGGGTGCCAGGTTGGGACATGGGTTCCCCATGGGCACCAGCCACTCTTGGGTGCCCTGTGGGTGCCAGGTGGGACATGGGGTCTCCATGGGCACCAGCCACTCGTTGGTGTCCCCATGGGCACCTGTCACCCATGGGTGTCCCCATGGGTGCCAGGTTGGGACATGGGGTCCCCATGGGCACCAGCCACTCGTGGGTGTCCCCACGGGTGCCAGGTTGGGATGTGGGGTCCCCATGGGCATCAGCCACCCATGAGTGTCCCCATGGACACTGGTCACCCATGAGTGTCCCCTTGGGTGCCACGTTGGGACATAGGGTCCCCGCGGGCACCAGCCACCCATGGGTGTCCATTGGGTGCCAGGTTGGGCCATGGGTTCCCCATGGGCACCAGCCACTCGTGGGTGTCCCCACGGGTGCCAGGTTGGGATGTGGGGTCCCCACGGGCATCAGCCACCCATGAGTGTCCCCATGGACACCGGTCACCCATGAGTGTCCCCTTGGGTGCCACACTGGGACATAGGGTCCCCGCGGGCACCAGCCACCCATGGGTGTCCATTGGGTGCCAGGTTGGGCCATGGGTTCCCCATGGGCACCAGCCACTCGTGGGTGTCCCCATGGGTGCCAGGTTGGGACATGGGGTCCCCATGGGCACCAGCCACTCGTGGGTGTCCCCATGGACACCGGTCACCCATGGGTCTCCGTTGGGTGCCAGGTGGGACATGAGGTCCCCATGGGCACCAGCCACTCGTGAGTGTCCATTGGGTGCCAGGTTGGACCATGGGTTCCCCATGGGCACCAGCCACTCGTTGGTGTCCCCATGGGTGCCAGGTTGGGATATGGGGTCCCCATGGGCACCAGCCACCCATGGATGTCCCCCCATGCGCCGGGCGTCCCGCGGGGTGTCCCCGGGTGCCGGTGACCCCGCGCTGTCCCCGCAGTGTCCCCCGGGCTTCGAGGGCGAGCGGTGCCAGCGCGAGGTGGACGAGTGCCAGTCGCGGCCGTGCCAGAACGGTGGCACCTGCGTGGACCTCGTGGGCCGCTACGTCTGCTCCTGCCCGCCGGGCACGCAGGGTAGGGGACACCGCGGGGACACCGGGGACACCCGGGGGGACAAGGGCAGCGACCCCAGAGCCCCCTGTGCCAGGGTGGCACCGTGTCCCCCTGCCACGTCCCCATGGCAGGGCTGTGGCAGGTTTTGTCCCCGTGTCCCCACGTCCCCATGCTGCATCCCCATGTCCCTGTGTCACAGCCCTGTGTCCCCATGCCATGTCCCCGCGCCCCATGCCCTGTCCCCACGTCCTCACACTATGTCACCACATCACATCCCCACGTCCCCACGCCGTGTCCCCTTGTCCCCACGTCCCCGTGCCCTGTCCGCATGTCCCTGTGCCATGTCCCCATGTCCCCACACTGTGTCCCCATGTCTCCACGTCCCCACGCCACGTCCCTACATCCCTGTGCCCTGTCCCCATGTCCCCACATCCCTGTGCCCTGTCCCCACACCGTGTCCCCATGTCCCCTTGCCCCATGCCCTGTCCCCATGTCCCTGTGCCTTGTCCCCACACTATGTCCCATGTCCCTACGCCACATGCCACGTCCCCACGCTGCGTCCCCATGTCCCCGTGCCCTGCCCCATGTCCCCACGCCGCGTCCCCATGTCCCCACGCCGTGTCCGCATGTCCCCACGTCCCCACACCATGTCCCCACATCCCCACGCCGTGTCCCCATGTCTCCGTGCCCTGTCCCCACGCCGTGTCCCCACGTCCCCACACTGTGTCCCCATGTCCCCACTCCCTGTGCCCTGTCCCCACGTCCCCATGCCCTGTCCCCATGCCCCATGCCCTGTCCCCATGTCCCCACACCATGTCCCCATGTCCTCACGCTGTGTCCCCATGCCCCCACGTTCCCGTGCCCTGTCCCCACGCCCCGTGCCCTGTCCTCATGCCGTGTCCCCATGTCTGCATGTCGCCATGCCCTGTCCCCATGTCCCCACACCGCGTCCCCACACCCCGTACCCTGTCACCATGTCCCCACGTCCCTGTGCCCTGTCCCCACACTCTGTCCCCACGTCCCCAACACTGTGTCCCCACACCTTGTGCCCTGTCCCCATGTCCCCATGCCCTGTCCCCACACTGCATCCCCACGTCCCCATGTCCTGTCCCCACACCGTGTCCCCATGTCCTCACGCCATCTCCCCATGTCCCCACGCCATGTCCCCATGTCCCCATGCCATGTCCCCATGTCCCTACATCCCCACACCGCATCCCCACGTCCCCGTGCCCATCCCCATGCCGTGTCCCCACTTCCCTGTGCCCTGTCCCCACACCGTGTCCCTGTGTCCCCACGCCGTGTCCCCACGTCCCCATGCCCTGTCCCCATGTCCCCGTGCCCTGTCCCCACACTGCATCCCCACATCCCCATGTCCTGTCCCCACACTGTGTCCCCACGTCCCCACGTCCCCGTGCCCTGTCCCCATGTCCTGTCCCCATGCCCCCACGCCGTGTCCCCACGTCCCTGTGCCCTGTCCCCACGCCGTGTCCCCACGTCCCCACGCCCTGTCCCCATGTCCCCATGCTGCGAGCCCTGTCCCCACGCCGTGTCCCCATGTCCCCATGCCCTGTCCCCACGTCCCCATGCCCCGTCCCCACGCCGTGTCCCCATGTCCCCATGCCCTGTCCCCATGTCCCCGTGCCCCATCCCCACGCCCTGTCCCCATGTCCCCACGCCGTGTCCCCATGTCCCCATGCCCTGTCCCCACGTCCCCATGCCCCGTCCCCACGCCCTGTCCCCATGTCCCCATGCTGCGAGCCCTGTCCCCACGCCGTGTCCCCATGTCCCCATGCCCTGTCCCCATGTCCTGTCCCCATGTCCCCACGCCGTGTCCCCCCGTCCCCACTCAGGGGTGCTGTGCGAGATCGACGAGGACGAGTGCGCGGCGGCGCCGGGCGCGCGGGCGCCCAAGTGCCAGCACAACGGCACCTGCGTGGACCAGCGCGGCGGCTACGGCTGCGCCTGCCCGCCCGGCTACGCGGGGCCGCGCTGCGAGGGCCGCCTGGCGCCGTGCGCCCCGGGGACGTGTCCCCCGCGCCGCGGCCACCGCTGCCCGCCCGGACACGGCGGTGCGGGGGGACGGGGGGACGGGGACGTGGGGACAGGGGGACACGGCGGGCGGGAGATGGGACGTGGGGACACAGGGACGCAGGAGGGTGGGATATGGGGACACGGGGACACGGTGGGGTGGGAGGGTGGGAGATGGGGACATGGGGACATGGGAGGGCGGGAGATGGGGACATGGGGACATGGGGACATGGGGACCTGGCCGGGGTGCGGGGACACGGCGGGCGGGAGGGCACGTGGGGATATGGGGACGTGGGCACTAGGTCAGGGTGCGGGGACATGGGAGGGTGGGAGATGGGGACAGGGGGACATGGGGACGCGGGAGGGCGGGAGATGGGGACAGGGGGACCTGGGCACTGGGACAGGGTGCGGGGACACGGGGATGCGGCAGGCGGGAGATGGGGACAGGGGACACGGGGACACGGGAGGGCGGGACATGGGGACATGGGGACATGGAGGGGTGGGAGGGTGGGAGATGGGGACATGGGGACATGGGAGGGCAGGAGATGGGGACAGGGGGACGTGGGCACTGGGACAGGGTGCGGGGACATGGGGACACGGGAGGGCAGGAGATGGGGACAGGGGGGCATGAGCACTGGGACAGGGTGCGGGGACACGGGGATGCGGGAGGGTGGGAGATGGGGACAGGGGGACACGAGGGAGTGGGAGGGCGGGAGATGGGGACAAGGGGACATGGGGACCTGACCGGGGTGCGGGGACACGGGGACGCAGGAGGGTGGGAGATGGGGACAGGGGGACACGGGAGGGCGGGAGATGGGGACAGGGGGACGTGGGCACTGGGACAGGGTGTGGGGACACGGGGATGCGGGAGGGTGGGAGATGGGGACAGGGGGACACGAGGGAGTGGGAGGGCGGGAGATGGGGACAGGGGGACATGGGGACCTGGCCAGGGTGTGGGGACATGGGGACGCGGGAGGGTGGGAGATGGGGACAGGGGGACACGGGCACCGGGACAGGGTGCGGGGACATGGGGATGCAGGAGGGTGGGAGATGGGGACATGGGGACATGGGGACCAGGGCAGGGTGCAGGGGGATGTGACAGGGTGGGAGGTGGCACGTGGGGACATGGGGACTGGGCCAGGGTGCAGGGTGGTGACAGGATGGGAGGTGGCATGTGGGGACCCGGACAGGGTGCAGGGTGCTGACAGGGTCCTAGAAGGGGCCGGGGTGGCCAATGGCACATGGGGACCGTGCTGGGGTGGTGACAGGCCGGGTGATGGGGACATGAGGACTGGGACCAGGTGATGCCAGGGTGCTTGGATGTGCCAGGGTGGGAGATGGGGACATGGGGACATGTTGACATGTTGAGGGACATGTTGAGGTGTCAGGTGATGCCCAAGTGGGTGATGGGGACTTAGGGGCCATGCTGAGGTGCAGGGTGGCACCAGGGTGGACAATGGGGACACGGGGACCGGGGCCAGGGTGACGTCACATGCTAGGAGGTGCCAGTGTGGGTTCAAGGGGGTGGTGGCCACATGGGGACAGTGCCGGGGTGTCACCGCGCGGGCAGGACAGTGCCAGGCGGGGTGCCGGCTCCGTGCCACCCCCCGTCACCACTGTCCCCTTCGCAGGGCGCCACTGCGAGGGCCCCGGGGACGGGTGCGAGGGGCAGCCCTGCCGCAACGGGGGGCAGTGCCAGGCGGCCCCCGGCGCCCCCATGGGCTTCCTCTGCCGCTGCCCCCCGGTGAGCGCCCGCGCGCGGCGCCCGCGGGGCTGGGGACACCGGCGGCCACGGGGACAGGGGACACCTGGGGACCAGGGATGTCCTGGGTGGACATGGGGGCACCCAAAGGACTGGTGTCACTTGGGGACCAGGGATGTCCTGGGTGGCCATGGGGGCACCCATGGGACTGGTGCCACCTGGGGACAGGGATGTCCTGGGTGGCAAAAGTGGCCATGGGGCTGGTGGCACCCATGGGACTGGTGTCACTTGGGGACCAGGGATGTCCTGCGTGGCCAAAGCGTCCATGGGGCTGGTGGCACCCAAAGGACTGGTGACATTTAGGCACCAGGGATGTCCTGGGTGGCCATGGGGCTGGGGGCACCCAAGGGACTGGTGGCACCAAGGATGTCCCAGAGTCACCAAGGCTTTGGTGCCACTTGTGCACTAAGGATGTCCCAGGGGCACCAAGGATGTCCCAGGGTCACCCAAGGCTCTGGTGGCACCAAGGATGTCCCAGGGTCACCAAGGCTTTGGTGCAACTTGTGCACCAAGGATGTCCCGGGGTACCTAAGGATCTGATGCCACCTGGGTGCCAAGGATGTCCCAGGGTCACCCAAGGCTCTGATGCCACCTGGGCGCCAAGAGTGTCCTGGGGCACCCAAGGCTCTGGTGGCACCTGGGTGCCAAGGATGCCCTAGGGGTCCCCAAGGCTCTGGTGGCACCTGGGTGCCAAGGATGTCCCAGGGGCACCAAAGCTCTGGTGGCACCTGGATTCTAAGAATGTCCTGGGGCATCCAAGGCTCTTGTGGCACCTGGGCATCAAGGATGTCCTAGGAACACTTAAGGCTCTGGTGGCACCTGGGCATCAAGGATGTCCTAGGAACACTCAAGGCTCTGGTGGCACCTGCGCACCAAGGATGTCCCAGGGGCACCAAGGATGTCCCAGGGTCACCCAAGGCTCTGGTGCCCATTGGGTACCGGTGCCTCCTGGGCGACCCGCTCGGGCCCAGCTCCGGGTGCCCCTCTACCCCACCACATGCCCCCACTAACTGCCCGTTCTGCCCCCTCTCCAGGGCTGGTCGGGCGCCCGCTGCGAGCGCCCGGTGCCACCCGCGGCCACGGCCGAGCAGGGCTGCCCCTGGCCCGAGTGCCGCGGCCGCGGCGGCGACGGGCGCTGCGACCGGCGCTGCAACAGCGCGCCGTGCCACTGGGACGGCGGCGACTGCTCGCTGCACGTGGGCGACCCGTGGCAGCGGTGCCCGCACGCCGCCTGCCCGCTGCTCTTCAACAACAGCCGCTGCGACGCGCCCTGCAACACGGCGCCCTGCCTCTACGACAACTTCGACTGCCGCCTCCGCGAGCGCGCCTGCAAGTGGGTGCCCGGCACCATGCCCGCCTTGTGCTGTGGGCGGCCTACGTGGTGATGCCCATGCCCACCTTGTCCTATGGTCACCCTAGGTGGTGATCCCCATGCCCGCCTTGTGCTATGGGCACCCTACGTGGTGATGTCCATGTCCTGCGGCCACCCTACGTGGTGATGCTCATGTCCTGTGGGCACCCTACGTGGTGATGCCCATGCCCACGTTGTCCTGTGGGCACCCTATGTGGTGATGCCCATGTCCTGTGGACACCCTGTGTGGTGATGCCCTTGTCCTGTGGGCACCCTACGTGGTGATGCCCATGCCCACCTTGTCCTGTGGGCACCCTACGTGGTGATCCCCTTGTCCTGTGGGCACCCTACGTGGTGATGTCTATGTCCTGTGGCCACTCTACGTGGTGATGCTCATGTCCTGTGGGCACCCTACGTGGTGATGCCCATGTCCTGTGGGTACCCTGTGTGGTGATGCCCTTGTCCTGTGGGCACCCTGCGTGGTGATACCCATGCCCACCTTGTCCTATGGGCACGCTACGTGGTGATCCCCTTGTCCTGTGGGCACTCTACGTGCTGATGTCCATGTCCTGTGGCCACTCTACGTGGTGATGCTCATGTCCTGTGGGCACCCTACGTGGTGATGCCCATGTCCTGTGGGCACCCTGTGTGGTGATGCCCTTGTCCTGTGGGCACCCTACGTGGTGATGCCCATGCCCACCTTGTCCTATGGGCACGCTACGTGGTGATCCCCTTGTCCTGTGGGCACTCTACGTGGTGATGTCCATGTCCTGTGGCCACTCTACGTGGTGATGCTCATGTCCTGTGGGCACCCTACATGGTGATGCCCATGTCCTGTGGGCACCCTGTGTAGGTGATGCCCTTGTCCTGTGGGCACCCTACGTGGTGATGCCCATGCCCACCTTGTCCTATGGCACGCTACGTGGTGATCCCCTTGTCCTGTGGGCACTCTACGTGGTGATGTCCATGTCCTGCGGCACCCTACGTGGTGATGCACATTGCCCACGTTGTCCTGTGGGCACCCTGTGTGGTGATGCCCATGTCCTGTGGGCACCCTGTGTGGTGATGCTCATGTCCTGTGGGCACCTACGTGGTGATGCCCATGCCCACCTTGTCCTGTGGGCACCCTACGTGGTGATGCCCATGCCCACCTTGTCCTATGGGCACGCTACGTGGTGATCCCCTTGTCCTGTGGGCACTCTACGTGGTGATGTCCATGTCCTGTGCCACTCTACATGGTGATGCTCATGTCCTGTGGGCACCCTACATGGTGATGCCCATGTCCTGTGGGCACCCTGTGTGGTGATGCCCATGCCCACCTTGTCCTATGGGCACGCTACGTGGTGATCCCCTTGTCCTGTGGCCACCCTACGTGGTGATGTCCATGTCCTGTGGCCACCCTAGGTGGTGATCCCATGTCCTGTGGGTACCCTACGTGTGATGCCCGTGCCCACCTTGTCCTGTGGCCACCCTACGTGGTGATGCCCTTGTCCTGTGGGCACCCTATGTGGTGATGCCCATGTCCTGCGGCCACCCTACGTGGTGATCCCCATGCCCATGTTGTCCTATGGCTGCCCTACGTGGTGCTCCCCATGCCAACCTTGTCCTATGGGCACCCTATGTGGTGATCCCCATGTCCTGCGGCCACCCTAGGTGGTGATGCCATGCCAACCTTGTCCTGTGGCCTCCTTAGGTTGGAAACCCCATGCCCATCTTCTCTTGAAGCCATCTTAGGTGGTGATCCCCATGCCCACCTTCTCTTGGGGCCAACTTTACGGGGTGATCTCCATGCCCACCTTGTCCTAAGGGGACCCTAGGTGGTGATGCCCATGCCCACCTACTCTTGGAGCCACCTTAGGTGGTGATCCCCATGCCCACCTCATCCTATGGCCACTTTAGGGGGTGATCCCCATGCCACCTTGTCCTATGGACACCCTAGATGGTGATCCCCATGCCACCTTGTCCTGCGACCACCCTACATGGTGATCCCCATGCCCCACTTGTCCTATGGTCACTTTAAGTGGTGATCCCATGCCAGCCTTCCCTTGAGGCCACCTTAGGTGGTGATCCCAGTGCCCACCTTCTCTTCGGACCGCCTTAGGTGATGCTCCCCATGCCCACCTTGTCCTATGATACCTTAGGTGGTGACCCCCATCCCACCTTGTCCTATGGTCACCTTAGGTGGTGATCCCCATGCCCACCATGTCCCACGGCCTCCTCTCCACCACACCAGAGCCGTGGTGGCTCTGATGTCCACCATGCCCAACCCATCATCTCTGCTCTCCCCGCCCCACGGCCACCGTGCCCCACGTCCCGGCGCGGCCCCGACACGCTCCGTGCCCTCCCGCAGCCCCGTCTACGAGCAGTACTGCTCCGACCACTTCGCCGACGGCCAGTGCGACCAGGGCTGCAACAACGAGGAGTGCGGCTGGGACGGCCTCGACTGCGCCCGCGAGGTGCCCGAGGCGCTGGCCCACGGCGTCCTCGTGGTCACCGTGCTGCTGCCCCCCGAGGAGCTGCGCCGCGCCAGCACCGCCTTCCTGCAGCGCCTCAGCGCCATCCTGCGCACGTCGCTGCGCTTCCGCCTCGACCGCCACGGCCGCTACATGATCGAGCCCTACTACCGGCCCCAGCGCCTGCGGCGGCGCGAGGTGGCCCCCGAGGTCATCGGGTGAGCTGGGGAGGGGATGTGGGGCGCTGGGGGCGCTGCGTGGGAAGGGGGAGATCGGTGGGGTGGGGTGGAGGAAGTATGGGATGTCATATGGGGCCATGGGTGTTGGGTGGAGTGGGATGATGGACGTAGGGCACGTGATATGGGGCCATGGGTGTTGGGCGGGATGGGTTGGAGGATGTAGGGGATGTGATGTGGGGTCATGGGTGTTGGGTGGGATGGGATGGTAGACGTAGGGGATGTGATGTGGGGCCATGGGTGTTGGGTGGGATGTGGTGGAGGACATAGGGGACGTGATGTGGGGTCATGGGTGTTGGGTGGGATGGGGTGGAGGACCGAGAGGACATGATGTGGGGCCATGGGTGTTGGGTGGGATGGGGTGGAGGACATAGGGGATGTGATGTGGGGCCATGGGTGTTGGGTGGGATGGGGTGGAGGACCGAGAGGACATGATGTGGGGCCATGGGTGTTGGGTGGGATGGGGTGGAGGACATAGGGGATGTGATGTGGGGCCATGGGTGTTGGGTGGGATGGGGTGGTGGACCTAGGGGATGCAATATGGAGTCATGGGTGTTGGATGGGATGGGGTGGAGGACCTAGGGGACATGATGTGGGGCCATGGGTATTGGATGGGATGAGGTGGAGGACGTAGGGGATGCAATATGGAGTCATGGGTGTTGGGTGGGATGGGGTGGTGGATATAGCGGGTGTGATGTGGGGCCATGGGTGTTGGGTGGGGTGGGGTGGAGGACGCAATAGGGTAGGTGACAGGGACAAGGTTACTGGGTGGGATGTCCATGGATGACATGGGGGACATCCCATGGGGCCCTGGGTGCTGTGACGTGCCACAAGCGCGTTGGCGCTGGGTGACGTGAGCCATGGGGCTATGGGTGACCGGTCAGAAGCAGCAAAGTGACACAGGAGCAGTGGGGACATGGGGACACGGGTGCTGCGGGGCAGGTGGCCATGGGGACATGGGCGGAACGAGCCCAACCGGAGCCCGCGCGGGCACATGGGGTGTCCCCACCGAGCCACCCGTGTCCCCCCGGCAGCTCCGTGGTGACGCTGGAGATCGACAACCGGCTCTGCGCGCGCGCGTCCGACAAGTGCTTCCCCGACACGCGCAGCGCCGCCGGCTACCTGGCCGCGCTGTCGGCCGTCGAGCGCCTCGACTTCCCCTACCCCATCCAGGCCGTGCGCGGTGAGGGCGCCCGCGGGTGGCCCCGGGCACGGCCGGGTGGCCCCGCGGCGCTGGGGGGCCCTCGCGGCGCTGCCGGATGGGGTGGCTTGGCCGTGGTGACGTCCCCAGCACTTGGGGTGTCCTCGATGGGCAGGGTGCCCTCAAGGTGCTGGTGGCACTGCCGTATGGGGTGGCTTGGCCATGGTGACGTCCCCAGCACTTGGGGTGTCCTCGATGGGCAGGGTGCCCTCATGGTGCTGGTGGCACTGCCGTATGGGGTGGCTTGGCCATGGTGACGTCCCCAGCACTTGGGGTGTCCTTGATGGGCAGGGTGCCCTCATGGTGCTGGTGGCACTGCCATATGGGGTGGCTTGGCCATAGTGGCATCCCCAGCTGTTGGGGTGTCCCCAATGTACAGGGGGCCCTGATGGTGCTGGTGGCACTGACCCATGGGGCAGTTTGGCCATGGTGACATCTCCAGCACTTGGGGTGCCCCCAACGTACAGGGTGCCCTGATGGTGCTGGTGGCACTGCCATATGGGGCGGCTTGGCCATGGTGATGTCCCCAGCACTTGGCGTGTCCTCGATGGGCAGGGTGCCCTGATGGTGCTGGTGGCACTGCCATATGGGGTGGCTTGGCCATGGTGACGTCCTCAGCACTTGGGATGTCCCCACAGGGTGCCGTGATGGTGCTGGTGGTGCTGCCATATTGGGTGGCTTGGCCATGGTGATGTCCCCAGCACTTGAGGGGTCCTCGATGGGCAGGGTGCCCTGATGGTGCTGCCATATGGGACAGCTTGGCCATGGTGGCGTCCCCAGCACTTGGGGTGTCCCCAATGTACAGGATGCCCTGATGGTGCTGGTGGCACTGCCATATGGAGTGGCTTGGCCATGGTGATGTCCCCACCACTTGGGATGTCCCCACAGGGTGCCCTGGTGGTGCTGGTGGCACTGACCCATGGGACAGTTTGGCCATAGTGGTGTCCCCAGCTCTTGGGGTGTCCCCGGTGGGCAGGGTGCCCTCATGCTGCTGGTGGCACTGCCGTATGGGGTGGCTTGGCCATGGTGACGTCCCCAGCACTTGGGGGGTCCCCACAAGGTGCCCAGATGGTGCTCATGGCACTGCCATATGGCACAGCTTGGCCATGGTGATGTCCCCAGCACTTGGGGTGTCCCCAATGTCCAGGGTGCCCTGATGGTGCTGGTGGCACTGACCCATGGGGCAGCTTGGCCATGGTGACGTCCCCAGCTCTTGGGGTGTCCTCGATGGGCAGGGTGCCCTCATGGTGCTGGTGGCACTGCCATATGGGGTGGCTTGGCCATAGTGGCATCCCCAGCTGTTGGGGTGTCCCCAATGTACAGGGGGCCCTGATGGTGCTGGTGGCACTGACCCATGGGGCAGTTTGGCCATGGTGACATCTCCAGCACTTGGGGTGTCCCCAATGTCCAGGGTGCCCTGATGGTGCTGGTGGCACTGACCCATGGGGCAGCTTGGCCATGGTGACATCCCCAGCTCTTGGGGTGTCCTCGATGGGCAGGGTGCCCTCATGGTGCTGGTGGCGCTGCCATATTGGGTGGCTTGGCCGTGGTGATGTCCCCAGCACTCGGGGTGTCCCCAACGTACAGGGTGCCCTGGTGGTGCTGGTGGCCGTGCAGCACAGGGTGCCGTGGCCATGCCAATGTCCCCAACAGTTGAGGTGCTCTAGTGGTGCCCCAGGGGTGCCAATGTCCCCATGGTGCAGGGTGACCCCAACATGCAGGGGTGGCCTCAACACATATGGTGCCCCTCGTGGTGCCACTTCCCATGTCCCCAGAACATGAGGTGCCCCATGGTGGCAGAGTCCCCAAGAGCATGCCCATGTCCCCAGTGTGCAGGGATGTCCCCAACACCCAACACCGAGAGCACCCTCGCAGTGTCCCCAGGCGGTGGCTTCGCCTTGACTTGTCCCCTCGCCCAGGTGACAAGCTGCCCGAGCCCGACGACCCGGTGCGCCTGCTGCCGCTGCTGGTGGTGGGCGGCGTCATCCTGCTGGCCATCGCGGTGCTGGGCGTCCTGGTGGCCCGGCGCAAGCGGGAGCACAGCACCCTCTGGTTCCCCGAGGGCTTCAGCCTCGCCAAGGAGGGCAACAAGGACCGGCGCGAGCCCGTGGGGCAGGACGCGCTGGGCATGAAGTGAGGGGACACCCGGGGGGACGCTGGAGGGCATGGGAGGGTCAATGGCCAGCATAAGGGACATGGGGCTTGGTGGCATCATCACCTTGGGCAAGCATGGGGCATGGTGGCCACCGTGGGCATCATGGGTCTGGTAGGGTTGGCACTGGGCATGAAGTAAGGGGGGACACTGGAGGGCATGGGAGGGTCAACAGCCAGCATAAGGGACATTGGACTTGGTGGCGTCATCGCCTTGGGCAAGCATGGGGCATGGTGGCCACCATGGGCATGGTGGGCATCATGGGTCTGGTAGGGTTGGCACTGGATATGAAGTGAGGGGACACCCAAGAGGGAAGCTGGAGGGCATGGGAGGGTCAACGGCCAGCATAAGGGACATGGGGCTTGGTGGCATCATCGCCTTGGGCAAGCGTGGGGCATGGTGGGCATCATGGGTCTGCTAGAGCTGGCACTGGGCATGAAGTAAGGGGACACTCAGGGGGACGTTGGAGGGCATGGGAGGGTCAACAACCAGCATAGCATTGGGTGTGGTGGCCTTGGGCATCATCACCTTGGGCAAGTGTGGGGCATGGTGGCCACCATGGGCATGGTGGGTGTCATGGGTCTGGTAGGGCTGGCACTGGGCATGAAGTGAGGGGACACCCAAGGGGGACGCTGGAGGGCATGGGAGGGTCAACGACCAGCATGAGGGGCATTGGGCTTGGTGGCATCATCACCTTGGGCAAGTGTGGGGCATGGTGGGCATCATGGGTCTGGTAGGGCTGGCTCTGGGCATGAAGTGAGGGGACACCCGGGGGGACGCTGGAGGGCATGGGAGGGTCAACAACCAGCATAAGGGACATGGGGCTTGGTGGCATCATTGCCTTGGGCAAGCATGGGGCATAGTGGCCACCATGGGCATGGTGGGTGTCATGGGTCTGGTAGGGTTGGCACTGGGCATGAAGTGAGGAGGCACCCGAGGGGGACCCCGGTGGGCATGGGAGGGTCAACAATGGCCATGAGGGACATGGCGGGTGGTGGCATTGTCCACTTGGGTGAGCGTGGGGCACGGGGGCCACTATGGGCATGGCCACCATGATATGGTAGGGTTGGCATGGGGACTGGAGGACCCTGGAGGGACTGGGTGACCAGGGTCACCTGGAGGGACCTCACTGCACCCAATGATCAGGGGGGTCTTTCTGGGTGCCAGGTTCTCCTTTGGGTGCATGTGGGGTCCCACCACATCCCACGGATCCTGCAGCCCCTTGGGGACCTTCTCATTTGGTGCAGGGAGGGGACAGTGACAATCCCTGGGGTTTTGGGTGTCCTGTGGCCACCCCCAAGCCCCAAATCACCTGGGGACAAAGAGGGCCATGGGCATGGGAGGATCCATAGGACCCTGTAGGATCCAGGTGGCACCAAGGGCATGGGAGGATCCATGGGACGTGGTAGGGCTGGTGTAGGGTCCAGATGTCCCCATGGGCATGGGAGGATCCATGGGACCTGGAAGGGCTGGTGTAGGGTCCAGATGTCCCCATGGGCATGCGAGGATCCATGGGACCTGGTAGGGCTGGTGTAGGGTCCAGATGTTCCCATGAGCATGGGAGAATCCATGGGACCTGGTAGGGCTGGTGTAGGATCCAGATGTCCCCATGGACATGGGAGGATCCATGGGACCTGGTAGGGCTGTTGTAGGGTCCAAATGTCCCCATGGGCATGGGAGAATCCATGGGACCTGGTAGGGCTGGTGTAGGGTCCAGATGTCCCCATGGGCATGGAGGCACCATGGGACCTCACCCTGGGGTGGGCCTGGGCCAGGAGCACCCCGTGGTGGCTAACGGCCGCCCGTGCCCGTGTGCCCACCCGTGCAGGAACATCGGGAAGGGTGAGAGCCTCATGGGGGAGCCCTCAGAGGACTGGCTGGGCAGCGAGTGCCCCGAGGCCAAGCGGCTCAAGGTACCTCGCGCTGGGGTGGGACGGGTGCGACTGGGGCCCTTGGTGGCACCGTGGGCGAGGGCGGGACACCATAGGGCCAGGTGGTGTGGACATGGGGTGTGGTGGCCACCAAGAGTGTGGTGGGCATCATAGAACTGGTTGGGTTGGTGTGGGGTCAGGTGTAGTAACTTGGGCACAGGAGGCACTGCGGGACCAGATATAGGGTGGGCATGGGGCATGGTGGACACCATGGGTCATGGTGGGTACTATGGGTTGCGGTAGACTCCATAGGTCATGGTGGACTCCATGGGTCATAGTGGGCATCATGGGTGGCCACCATGGGTCACTGTCGGTAACATGGTTCATAGTGGCACCATTGGTCATGGTGGGTACCATGGGATGTGGTAGACTCCATAGGTCATGGTGGACTCCATGGTCATAGTGGGCATCATGGGTGGGCACCATGGGTCATGGTGGATACCATGGGTCATAGTGGACTCCATGGGTCATGGTGGGTACCATGGGATGTGATAGACTCCATAGGTCATGGTGAATACCATGGGTCATAGTGGGCATCAGGGCATCATGGGTGGGCACCATGGGTCATGGTGGGTACCATAGGTCATAGTGGCCACCATTGGTCACAGTGGAAAGCCTGGGTCATGGTGGGCACATGAGTTACGGTGGCACCCTGAGAAGATTGGCCAGGGCATCGGGGCAGGGAGTGGGGCACATACAGGAGGTTCCCAAGAGTGGGCACCCTTGGGCGCGCAGGTGGAAGAGCCGGGCACCGAGCACGAGGACCCCGTGGACTGTCGCCAGTGGACCCAGCATCACCTGGTGGCAGCCGACATCCGCATGCCACCCACCATGGCCCTCACGCCGCCCCAGGGCGAGTTCGACTCCGACTGCATGGACGTCAACGTCCGCGGGCCGGGTAGGAGGGCACGTGGGGCACGTGGGCATGGGGGGAACAGGGACATGGGGCATGGAGGAACATTGGCTGAGGGCTGGGATGGGCCAGGTAGGATGAGCGTGGAGGACACCAGGGGCATGGGGGCCACCAAGGACGTGGTAGGAAGGGCATGGGAGATCCCCCACTGTGGGACCTGCTGTGGGGCATGGGGGTACTGGGAGGTTGGGGTGCACCTCGGGGTCAGATAAGGTGGACGTGGGACATGGGGGGCACCATGGGACCTGGTAGGGGCTGTTGTGGGGTGTGGGGGTACTGGGAGGTTGGCCGTGGAACCACATAGCGTGGATGTGGGGCAAGAGGGGCATCATGGGCATGGGGGGCACCACAGCAGCTGGTGGAGGGGGTTGGTAGAGGGGGACATGGAGGAGCACCCTGGGGCCGGGTAGGTTGGACATAGGATGAGGGGGGGCACCGAGCGCTTGGGGACCCCATGGACCTGGTTGAGCTGACGTGGGGTCCAGATGGCACCATGGGCATGGAAGGATCCATAGGATCTGGTAGGGCTGGTGTAGGGTCCAGATGTCCCCATGGGCATGGGAGGATCCATAGGATCTGGTAGGGCTGGTGTAGGGTCCAGATGTCCCCATACGCGTGGTAGGATCCATAGGCTCTGGTAGGGCTGGTGTAGGGTCCAGATGTCCCCATGGACATTGCAGGATCCATGGGACCTGATAGGGTCCAAATATCCTCATGGGCATTGGAGGATCCATAGGACCTTGTAGGGCTGGTGTAGGGTCCAGATGTCCCCATGAACATGGGACAATCCATAGGACCTGGTAGGGCTGGTGTAGGATCCAGATGTCCCCATGAGCACAGGATAATCCATGGGACCTGGTAGGGCTGGTGTGGGGTCCAGATGTCCCCATGAGCATGGGAGAATCCATGGGACCTGGTAGGGCTGGTGTAGGATCCAGATGTCCCCATGGGCATGGGAGAATCCATGGGACCTGGTAGGGCTGGTGTGGGGTCCAGATGTCCCCATGGACATGGGAGAATCCAAGGGACCTGGTAGGGCTGGTGTAGGGTCCAGATGTCCCCATGAGCATGGGGGCACCACAGGACCTGTGTAGGATCCAGATGTCCCCATGGGCATGGGAGGCTCCATAGGACCTGTGTAGGATCCAGATGTCCCCATGGGCGTGGGGGCACCATGGGACCTCGCGGCGGGCCGGGCCTGGCCTAGGATCTCCCCGCGGTGGCTAACGGCCGCCCGTGGGCGCCCGCAGACGGCTTCACGCCGCTCATGCTGGCCTCCTTCTGCGGCGGCGGCGGCGCGGAGGCCGAGGCGGCCGAGGCCGAGGAGGGCGACGACGCGTCGGCCGGCATCATCGGGGAGCTCATCTGCCAGGGCGCCAGCCTGGGCGCCCAGACGGACCGCACGGGCGAGACCGCCCTGCACCTGGCGGCGCGCTACGCCCGCGCCGACGCCGCCAAGCGCCTGCTGGACGCCGGCGCCGACACCAACGCGCAGGACAACACGGGGCGCACGCCGCTGCACGCCGCCGTCACCGCCGACGCGCAGGGCGTCTTCCAGGTGGGGCACGGCCGTGGGGTCCCTGCCGTGGGGCGTTGCCGTGGGGTGAGGGACGACTCCATGGGGTGGGGGATGGCTCCATGGGGTGAGGGACGTCTCCATGGGGTGGGGGACGGCTCCATGGGGTGGGGGACGTCTCCGTGGGGTGGGGGACCTGGCCATGGGTTGTGGGAGCTGTGAGGGAGCCCGCCATGGGGTGAAGGACCTTTGCATGGGGCATGGGACATCGCTATGGGGTGAAGGACCCCACTGTGGGGTGCGGGACCTCTCCATGGGGTCTCCAGGGCTGTAGGGACCTCACCATGGGGTATAGGATGCTGTCATGGGGTGGAGGACCTCACCATGGGGCATGGGACATCGCAATGGGGTATAGGACCCCACTGTGGGGTGCAGGACCTCTCCATGGGGCATGGGACATCACTGTGGGGTGCAGGACGTCTCCGTGGGGTGAGGGACATCTCCATGGGGTGGGGGACGTTTCGATGGGGTGAAGGACCTGGCCATGGGTTGTGGGAGCTGTGAGGGAGCCCGCCATGGGGTGAAGGACCTTTGCATGGGGCATGGGACATCGCCATGGGGTGAGGGACCCCACTGTGGGGTGCGGGACCTCTCCATGGGGCACGGGACCTTGCCATGGTGTGAGGGACCCCACTGTGGGGTGCGGGACCTCTCCATTGGGCATGGCCATAGGGTCCTTGCCATGGAACACAGGACATCACCATGGTGTGAGGGACCCCACCATGGGGTGCAGGACCTCTCCATGGGGTCTCCATGGCTGTAGGGTCCTTTCCATGGGGCATGGGACATCGCCATGGGGTGAAGGACCCCACTGTGGGGTGTGGGACCTTTCTATGGGGCATGGGACATCACCATGGGGTGCAGGACCTTTCCATGGGGCATGGGACATTGCCATGGTGTGAGGGACCCCACTGTGGGGTGCAGGACCTCTCCATGGGACATCGCCATGGGGTGCAGGACCTTTCCATGGGGCATGGGACATCGCCATGGGGTGAGGGACCCTACTATGGGGTGTGGGACCTCTCCATTGGGCATGGCCATAGGGTCCTTGCCATGGGGCACAGGACATCACCATGTGGTGAGGGACCCCACCATAGGGTGCAGGACCTCTCCATGGAACATGGCCATGGGGTGAGGGACCCCACTGTGGGGTGCGGGACCTCTCCATTGGGCATGGCCATAGGGTCCTTGCCGTGGGACACAGGACATCACCATGGGGTGAGGGACCCCACCATAGGGTGCAGGACCTCTCCATGGGGCACGGCTATAGGGTCCTTGCCATGGGGCAAGGGACATGGCCATGGGGTGAAGGACCTTATCATGGAGTGTAGGACCTCTCCATGGGGTCTCCATGGCTGTAGGGACCTCACCATGGGGCATAGGACATTGTCATGGGGTGGAGGACCTCACCATGGGGTGTAGGACCTCTCCATGGGGTCCCCACAGCTATAGAGACCCTGTAATGGGACATGGGACATGACCATGGGGTTAGGACCTCACCATGGGGCACGGGACATCACCATGGAGTGAAAGAACCCACCTTGGGGTGGAGGACCTCTCCATGGGGCATGGCTGTAGGGTCCTTGCCATGGGGCATAGGACATCGCAATGGGGTGCAGGACCCCACCATGGGGTGCAGAACCTCTCCATGGGGTCTCCATGGCTGTAGGGACCCCACCATGGGACATCGCCATGGGGTGAAGGACCCCACCATGGGGTGCAGAACCTCTCCATGGGGTCTCCATGGCTGTAGCGGCCTCACCATGGGGCATGGACCATTGCCATGGGGTGCAGGACCCCACCATGGGGTGCAGAACCTCTCCATGGGGTCTCCATGGCTGTAGGGACCCCACCATGGGACATCGCCATGGGGTGAAGGACCCCACCATGGGGTGCAGAACCTCTCCATGGGGTCTCCATGGCTGTAGCGGCCTCACCATGGGGCATGGACCATTGCCATGGGGTGAAGGACCCCACCTTGGGGTGCAGGACCTCTCCATGGGGCACAACTATAGGGACCCCGCCATGGGGCACGGGATATCGCCATGGGGCACAACCCCCACTTTCCCCCCAACTCCTCCCCCCAGATCCTCATCCGCAACCGCTCCACGGACCTGGACGCCCGCATGGCCGACGGCTCCACGGCGCTCATCCTGGCCGCCCGCCTGGCCGTGGAGGGGATGGTGGAGGAGCTCATCGCCTGCCACGCCGACGTCAACGCCGTCGACGAGAGCGGTGGGCGCCCGGCGGGCACCCCGGCCCGGGGGGACGCAGTTATGGGGTCTGGAGGGTGGGAATGGGGGGTGGGAATGGGGGGTGCCCTCCCCGGGGAGATGTGGGGTCCTTGGGGTGGTGGAATGGGGAAAAGAGGGTCTAGGAGGCATCTGGGGCAGGTTCCTTGGGTGGGCTGGGGACAGGGAGACCCCACTCAGGGCTGGGGGACGTGGTTGTGGGGTCTGCGGGGTTGGTTCTGGGTGGTGGGAATGGGGGTCCCCTCCCCAGGCAGATGTGTGGTCCTTGGGGTGGTGGGATGGAGAAAGGAGGGTCTAGGAGACATCTGGGGCCGGTTCCTTGGGTGGGTTGGGGCCTTGGGGATAATCTCCCGGGACAGGAGGACGTGGCTGTGGGGTCTGCAGGGTTGGTTCTGGGTTGTGGGAATGGGGGGTCCCATCCCCAGGCAAATGTGGGGTCCTTGGGGTGGTGGGATGGAGAAAGGAGGGTCTAGGAGGCATCTGGGGCCAGTTCCTTGGGTGGGTTGGGGCCTTGGGGATAATCTCCCGGGACAGGAGGACGTGGCTGTGGGGTCTGCGAGGTTGGTTCTGGGTTGTGGGAATGGGGGGTCCCATCCCCAGGCAGATGTGGGGTCCTTGGGGTGATGGAAAAGAGGGTCTAGGAGGCATCTGGGGCAGGTTCCTTGGGTGGGTTGGAGCCTTGGGGATAATCTCCTGGGACAGGAGGATGTGGCTGTGGGGTCTGCGGGGTTGGTTCTGGGTGGTGGGAATGGGGGGGGTGCCCTCCCCGGGCAGATGTGGTGTCCTTGGGGTGGTGGAAAAGAGGGTCTAGGAGGCATCTGGGGCAGGTTCCTTGGGGGGATTGGGGACAGGGAGACCCCACTCAGGGCTGGGGGACGTGGTTGTGGGGTCTGGGGGGTTGGTTCTGGGTGGTAGGAATGGGGGTCCCCTCCCCAGGCAGATGTGGGGTCCTTGAGGTGGTGGGATGGAGAAAGGAGGGTCTAGGAGGCATCTGGAGCCAGTTCCTTGGGTGGGTTGGGGCCTTGGGGATAATCTCCCGGGACAGGAGGACGTGGCTGTGGGGTCTGTGGGGTTGGTTCTGGGTTGTGGGAATGGGGGGTCCCATCCCCAGGCAAATGTGGGGTCCTTGTGGTGGTGGGATGGGGAAAAGAGGGTCTAGTGGGGCAGGTTCCTTGGGTGCGTTGGGGACAATGGGTGGCTGGGGGACAATGGGGCCACCGCTGGGGACCCTGGGGTGCTTGGGGGGGGCTCACCCAGCCCCATGTCCCCCCCAGGGAAGTCAGCTCTGCACTGGGCCGCCGCCGTGAACAACATGGAGGCGACGCTGGCGCTGCTCAAGAACGGGGCCAACAAGGACATGCAGGACAGCAAGGTGAGGGGACGTCCCCTGGGCCCCAAGGCCCCAAAGAGAGACGCCCCTTGGCCTCGGGTCCCCAAGGGTCCCCGTTGGCCCCTGTCCCCAAAGGGAGATGCTCCATGGCCTCATGTCCCCAAGAGGAGACGGTCCCTGACCCCATGTCCCCAAGTTAAGATTCCCCAGTGCCCCATGTCCCCAAGGGGAGATGTTTCATGGCCCCAAGTCCCCAGAGGGAGATGCCCCATGGTCACCTGTCCCCAAGTGAAGATGCCCTATGGTCACATGTCCCCAAGAGGAGGTGTTCGATGGCTTCATGTCCCCAAGGGGGGACACTCCATGGTCTCATGTCCCCGAGAGGAGATGCCGCATGGCCCCATGTCCCCAAGAGGAGACACTCCATGACTCAATGTTCCCAAATGAAGACACCCATGGCCCCACGTCCCCACAGGGAGACACTCCAAGACCCCATGTCCCCAAATGAAGTCACCCCATGGCCTCATGGCCCCAAGGGGAGACACTCCAAGACTCAACATCCCCAAGTGAAGACACCCCATGTCCCCAAGGGGAGACATCCCAAGACCCAATGTCCCCGAGTGAAGACATCCCATGGCCTCGTGTCCCCAAGGGGAGACATCCCAAGACCTAATGTCCCCAAAGGAAGACATCCCATGGCCCCAGTGGGAGACACTCCAAGACCCAATGTCCCCAAGGGAAGATGCCCGATGGCCCCATGGCCCCAAGGGGAGATACCCCAAGACCCAATGTCCCTGAGTGAAGACATCCCATAGCCTCGTGTCCCCAGTGGGAGACACTCCATGACTCAATGTTCCCAAATGAGGACACCCCGTGGCCCCACATCCCCAAAGGGAGACATTCCAAGACCCCATGTCCCCAAATAAAGACACCTCATGGCCCCACAGTCCCAAGGGGAGACACTGCAAGACCCAATGTCCCCAAATGAAGACATCCCATGGCCCCAAGAGGAGACACCCCAAGACCCAATGTCCCCAAATGAGGACATGCCATGGGGGAGACACTCCAAGACCTAATGTTCCCAAGTGAAGACACCCCATGGCCTCATGTCCCCAAGGGGAGACAGTCCAAGACGCAATGTCCCCAAGTGAGGACATCCCATGGCCTCATGGGGGAGACACTCCAAGACCCAATGTCCCCGAGTGAAGACACCCATGTCCCCACGTTCCCAAGGGGAGACACTCCAAGACCCAGCGTCCCCAAGGGAAGGTGCCCCATGGCCCCATGTCCCCAAATGAAGACACCCCATGGCCCCAAGGGGAGACACTCCAAGACCCAACGTCCGCAAGGGAAGACACCCCATGGCCCCAAGAGGAGACACCGCAAGACCCAATGTCCCCACATGAAGACACCCCATGGCCCCAAGGGGAGACACTCCAAGACCCAATGTCCCCAAGTGAAGACATCCCATGGCCTCATATCCCCAAGGGGAGACATCCCAAGACCTCATGTCCCCAAATGAAGACACCTCATGGCCCCAAGGAGAAACACCCCAAGACCCAATGTCCCCAAGTGAAGGCATCCCATGGCCCCATGTTCCCAAGGGAAGACCCCCGCGTCCCCCTCCGCCGTCCCCCGCTCCATGTCACCCCGTCACCCGCGTTCCCCCAGGAGGAGACCCCGCTGTTCCTGGCCGCCCGCGAGGGCAGCTACGAGGCGGCCAAGATCCTCCTGGACCACCTGGCCAACCGGGAGATCACGGACCACCTGGACCGGCTGCCGCGCGACATCGGCCACGAGCGGCTGCACCACGACATCGTGCGCCTCCTGGACGACTACGACGCGGCCCGCGGCGCCCCGGGCGGCCCCCCGGCGCCGGCGCCGCTGCCGCTGCTCCCGGTGCCGCGGCCGCACCCGGCGCCGGCGGCCGCGTTCGCGCCGGGCGCCCTCAAGGGCCCCGGGGCGCCCAAGAAGCCGCGGCGAGCGGCGCCCAAAGGGCGCCCCAAGAAGCCGGGCGCCCTGGAGGGCTCCGTGGCCCTGTCCCCGCCGCTGGACGCGCTGGACTCGCCCTACGCGGTGACGTCGGCGTCGCCGCCCGGGCTCTTCCGCCCGGTGCTGCCGCCCTATGGGCGCCCGCCGGGCGCCTTCGAGTGGCCCCGCGCGCCCTTGGGTGCCCTGGGGCGCCCCGGGGTGCCCCCGGACGCCGGGCGCTTCCTGCGCCTGCCCCGCGGCCACCCCTACCTGACGCCCTCCCCCGAGGAGCCCCCCGAGCCCTGGGCCACCGGCCCCGTCGTTGTCACCGGTGTCACCGGTGTCACCTCCCCGGGCGACTGGCCCGAGGCCACCGAGGCCCTGGGGGGGGGCCCCGCGCTGCCGCCCCCCCCGCCCGCCGAGCAGCCCCCCCAGATGCAGGCGTTCGCCTGAGCACCCATGGGTGCTGCCCCCCCCCCCCCCATCCTGGGTGCCACCCCCTTTTTTTATATACGAAAACCCACGGTTTTGTAATAAAATTAACCCACAAATTAATGCCCCCCCCAACCCAAAATCACCCCCCCCCCAATTAGCCACTTCTCTAATTAGGAATCCCCCTGATTAATCTCCCACCCCCCCCCCCAAATTAATCTGGTTCCCCCAATTAATCCCATAATTGATCCCCCGTCCAAATTTACCCCATTCCCTCCAATTAATCCCCTAATTAACCCCTTTCAAATCACCCCCATCCCCCTAATTAATCCCCCCTCCAAATTACCCCTTCCCCCAATTAATCCCCTAATTAACCCCTTTCAAATCACCCCCATCCCCCTAATTAACCCCCCTCCAAATCACCCCCATCCCCCCAATTAACCCCCTCCTCCAAATTAACCCCCCCCCAATTACCCCCCTCATTTAGCCCCCTCCTCCAAGGGGGGAGGTTGTTGGGGGGGGGGGGGGGCGTCCAGCTGCCCCCCCATTAAAAAATCCCCCCCCCCATTTCTTTAAAAGAAAGGTGCATTTTGAGGGGAAAACGGGCACTTTTGGGCAAGCCGGCGCTTGCGGGTTTTTAATTTTGTCACTAAATGTAGCCGGGGTGGGGGATCCAGTGCCCCCCCCCATTCAGTGTCCCCCCCCCTGGACTCCCCCCGGTTTAGGGGGGCCGGGGCCCCCCCGTGTATTTGTGTACTGGGTACGCAGCGACCTGAACCCCCCCCCGATTTGGGGACCCCCCCGTTTTGGGGACCCCCCTTTTGGGGACACCCCCCCTTTTGGGGCCATCCCCCCCATTTTGGGGACATTCCCATTTTGGGGATGCCTCTGTTTTCGGGACACCCTCGTTTTGGGGTTTCCCCCCGTTTTGGGGACACCCTCGTTATGGGGACACCCCCATTTTGGGGACACCCCCCTTTTGGGACCAGCCCCCCCCCCTTTTTTGGGGCCATCCCTCCCGTTTTGGGGACGCCCCCGTTTTGGGGTCACCCCTGTTTTGGGGACCCCCCTCCCCATTTTGGGGACCCTCGTTGTCGCCCCCTCCCCCAATATCCTCCGGGCACCAGGAACCGCCCCCCCAGGGCCCCGTTTTGGGGCTCTTCACCCCATTTTGGGGTCCCCCTTTTTGCCCCCCCATCCTGGAACCCCCCCATCCCCCCCCCCATTTCTTGGCACTTCTCCACATTCCAGGTACTTTTGCCCCCCCCCACAATGACACCCCCCCCCTCACGTGTCCCCCCCCCCCCAAACGGGGGGACAGCACTGCCACCCCCCCCCCCCGCGCTGTACAGCCCCCAATAAACGATAGTGACACCCCCCTCCCCCCCCCCGGCTCCGCTGTCACCCTGGGGTGGGGGGGGGGGTCCCCATGGGGGGGGGAGGGGCTGGGTGCTCCATGGGGGGGGGGAATGCGGTGTGTCCCCCCCCCCCCAAATTCCCGGTGCCGCGGATTAACGGGGGGGGGGGGGGGGCACATGGCGCGGGGGCGGGGCCTCCTGCGGGAGGGCGGGGCCTCCGGGAGCGCAGAGGGCGGGGCTCGGCGGGGAGAGGGGCGGGGCCTCCCGAGGGAGCGGGGGCGCGCGGGGGGCGGGGCCTGGCGCGGGGGGCGGGGCCGTCGCCGCTGTCGCCGCCACCTGCGTTTTGGGAGGGGGAGGGGACACAGGGACCCCCCCCCCCCCCGCGCCACCTCCCTGTCCCCTCCCCTCAGCGCCCCGTGTCCCCCCGTGTCACCTCGCTGTGTCCGCAGCCCCCCCCCCGATGTCCCCAAAGCCGCCCGTGTCCCTCCGCTGTCCCCGCCGTGTCCCCAAGCCGCGTCCCTCCCGCTCTCGCTGTCCCCATGTCCCTCCCCTTGTCACCGTGTCCCACCCCATCCCCTGCCCCTCAACCCCTGTGTCCCTCTGTGTCACCTCCATGTCCCCACCCCATCCCGGGTCCCCCCCTTGTCCCCAGTGCCACCCTTGTCCCTCCCACGCCCCCCCCACCATGTCCCCATCCCGTGTCCCTCCTGTGTCCCCCATCCCCTTCCTCCCTGTCCCTCTGCCCCCCCCCATGTCCCCACCCCCTGCCCCGTGTCCCCGTGTCCCCGTGTCCCCGTGTCGATGTCCCCGTCCCCGTCGGGCCCCGCGTTGCCATGGCCGGCTGGCGGGAAAATAGGGCAGCAGGAGGGGCCGGGGGGGATTGAGCCGGGGACACGCGGGGGACACGGGGGGGGACACGCGGGGGACACGGGGGGGACACGCTGGGGGAGGGGGACACGGCGGGGACAGGGACACGGGAGGACGGGGACACGGCAGGGATGGGGACAGGGACACGGGGGTGATGACGGGGGGGACATGACATGGGCTGAGTGGATAAGGAGGGGACAAGGGACACGGGTGGGGATGGGGACAGGGACACGGGGGGACTGAGACGGATGTGATGGGGACACGGGAGGGACGATGGGGACATGGGGGGGTGCAGAGCCAGGCAAGGGAGGGGACAGGGACACAAGGGGGGGGCGATGGGGACATGGTGGGGACGGTGGGGACATGGTGGGGACATGGCGGGGACATGGCGGGGACATGGCGGGGACATGGTGCACACGTGTGTCCCCCGCACACGGACACGTGTCCCCCACACAACACATGTCCCCACATGCACACGCGTGTCCCCACACGCACACGTGTCCCCTGTATGCGGACACATGTCCCCCCAACACACGCGTGTCCCCATCGTCACCACACACACGTGTCCCTATGCACAAGAGGACACACGTGTCCCCACACACACATCCCTGCACACACATGTACATGCGTGTCCCTTACACACGTGTGTCCCCATGTCCCCATCCCTGCACACACGTGTCCCTTACACACATCCATGTCCCACACCCATGCACACGCGTGTGTCCCCTGCGCACACGTGTCCCCATCCTTGCACACACACATGTACACGTGTGTCCCACACCCATACACACGCGTATGTCCCCATCCCTGCACACACATGCACACGTGTGTCTCTTACACACGTGTCCCCGCACACCCATGCACACGTGTGTCCCTTACACACACATGTCCCCATCCCTGCACACACATGTACATGCGTGTCCCCTGCACACACGTGTCCCCATGTCCCCATCCCTGCACACACATGCACACGCGTGTCCCTTACACGCGTGTCACACACACACACGTACATGCGTGTCCCTTGCACACATGTGTCCCCATGTCCCCATCCTTGCACACACATGTACACGCGTGTCCCTTACACGCGTGTCCCACACACACATGTACATGCGTGTCCCTTGCACACACGTGTCCCCATGTCCCCATCCTTGCACACACATGTACACGCGTGTCCCACACCCATGCACACGCGTGTCCCTTGCACACATGTGTGTCCCCATGTCCCCATCCCTGCACACACGTGTCCCTTGCACACATGTGTGTCCCCATGTCCCCATCCCTGCACACCCATGCACACGCGTGTCCCTTGCACACATGTGTGTCCCCATGTCCCCATCCTTGCACACCCATGTACACACATGTCCCTTACACACGTGTCCCACACACATGCACACGCGTGTCCCTTGCACACATGTGTGTCCCCATGTCCCCATCCTTGCACACACCCATGCACACGCGTGTCCCTTGCACACACGTGTGTCCCCATGTCCCCATCCCTGCACACACATGCACACGCGTGTCCCTTGCACACATGTGTGTCCCCATGTCCCCATCCCCGCACACGCGTGTCCCTTGCACACATGTGTGTCCCCATGTCCCCATCCCCGCACACGCGTGTCCCTTGCACACACGCGTGTCCCTTGCACACACGCGTGTCCCGCACACGCCTGTGCCCTCGCCTCCCGCACAGGGTTCTGACCCCGCCATGTCCCCAGTGTCCCCATCCCAGTGCTCCCAGTCCCCCCATTCCCCCCTATTCCCTCCCAGTCCCCCCATTCCCTGCAAATCCCCCCCAGTCTCCCCCTCATCCCTCCCATTCCCTCCCAATTCCCTTCCATTCCCCCCCATTCCCTCCCAGTCTCCTCCATTCCCTCCCATTCCTTCCCATGCCCATTCCCATTCCCTCCCATTCCCATTCCCCATTCCCTCCCATTCCTGCCTATTCCCATTCCCTCCCATTCCCCCATTCCCTCCCATTCCTCCCCATTCCTCCCCATTCCCTCCCATTCCCCCATTCCCTCCCATTCCCTCCCATTCCTCCCCATTCCTCCCCATTCCCTCCCATTCCTCCCTATTCCCATTCCCTCCCATTCCTCCCCATTCCCATCCCCATTCCCTCCCATTCCTCCCCATTCCCTCCCATTCCTCCCCATTCCCTCCCATTCCTCCCCATTCCCATCTCCATTCCCTCCCATTCCTCCCCATTCCCTCCCATTCCCCCCCATTCCTCCCCATTCCTCCCCATTCCCTCCCATTCCCCCCCATTCCTCCCCATTCCTCCCCATTCCCTCCCATTCCTCCCTATTCCCATTCCCTCCCATTCCCTCCCATTCCTCCCCATTCCCTCCCATTCCTCCCCATTCCCATCCCCATTCCCTCCCATTCCTCCCCATTCCCATCCCCATTCCTCCCCATTCCCATCTCCATTCCCTCCCATTCCTCCCCATTCCCTCCCATTCCTCCCCATTCCCATTCCCATTCCCTCCCATTCCTCCCCATTCCCTCCCATTCCTCCCCATTCCCATCCCCATTCCCTCCCATTCCTCCCCATTCCCATCTCCATTCCCTCCCATTCCTCCCCATTCCTCCCCATTCCCATCCCCATTCCCTCCCATTCCTCCCCATTCCCATCCCCATTCCCTCCCATTCCCTCCCATTCCTCCCCATTCCCATCTCCATTCCCTCCCATTCCCATCCCCATTCCCTCCCATTCCTCCCCATTCCCATCCCCATTCCCTCCCCATTCCCTCCCCATTCCTCCCCATTCCCATTCCCATTCCCATTCCCATTCCCTCCCATTCCTCCCCATTCCTCCCCATTCCCATTCCCATTCCCTCCCCTCCCCCTCGCTCCCTCCCCGCCCCCCTCCTCCCGGCCCGCGGGGGCGGGGCGCACCTGCCGTCACGTGGCCGCGCGCGGCCCCGCCCCCTCCGCCCGCACCTGGCGCCGCGCGAGGCGCTCGGCCGCGCCCGAACCGAGCCGAGCGCCTCCGAACCCTCCCGAACCCCCCCGCGCCGAGCGCGCCCGAACCCCCCGAGCGCCTCCGAAGACCCCCGAGCGCCTCCGGAGCCCCCCGAGCGCCTCCGAAGACCCCCGAGCGCCGCCGAGCGGCTCCGGAGCCTCCCGAGCGCCTCGGAACCGGGCCCGGCGCCTCGGAACCGGGGCCGCGGCGGCGGCGCCTCCCGCCGCCATGCGCCGGGGCTTCCTGGTGCCCGAGATCCGCCCGCTGGAGCAGTACGACGGCGCGCGGGCGCGGAGCGCCGCCAGCCTCGCCTGGGCCATCGCCACCGGCTACGGCGGCGCGGGTAGGCCCGGTACCGGCGGGGGGGGGAGGAGGAACGGGGGGCGGGATCCGGCACCGGCTCTTCCCCGCGGGACCGGTTTTCCCGGTTTTCCCGGTGTTGCCGGCAGCGGGTGTTCTCGGTGCGCCCGGTACCGGCGTTCTGGGTGTTGGCGGTACCGGTTTTCCCGGGCGCGCCCGGTACCGGCGTTCTGGGGTGTTCCAGATGTTCCCGCTGCTGGGTGTTACCCGGGCTGCCGGTACCGGCTGTTCCCGATGTTGCCGGTACCGGTGTTCCCGGTACCGGCGTTATGCGGTGTTCCCGATCCCGGTTTTCCGGGTACCGGGTGTTCCCGATGTTCCCGGCCCCGGTGCTCCCGGTCTCAGTGTTCTTGGTGTTCCCGGTACCGGTGTTACGGTTTGTTCCCGGTACCCATTTTCCCGACTACCGGCTGTTCCCGGTGCTCTCGGTCCGGCTGCTCCCGGTGCTCCCGGTACCAGTGTTCCCGGCGTTCTCAGTACCGGGTGTTCCCGGTTTTCCCGGTCCCGGTTTTCCCGGTGTTCTCGGTACCGGTTTTCCTGATGCTGCGGGTACCGGGTGTTCCCGGTCCCGGTTTTCCCGGTGCTCCCATTGCCGGTTTCCCCGGTGCTCTCGGTACCGGTGTTCCCGGTACCGGTTTTCCCGGTGCGGCGGGTACCGGTTTTCCCCGGTGCTCCCATTGCCTGTGTTCCCGGTACCGGTTTTCCTGGCGCTCCGGGTACCGGGCGTTCCCGGTCCCGGTATTCCCAGTGTTCTCGGTCCCGGTGGTCCCGGTCCCGGTTTTCCCGGTGCTCTCGGTACCGGTGTTCTCGGCCCCGGTGTTCCCGGTACCGGTTTTCCCGGTGTTCTCGGTACCGGGTGTTCTCGGTACCGGGTGTTCCCGGTCCCGGTTTTCCCGCTGCAGCGGGTACCGGTTTCCCCGGTGCTCTCGGTCCCAGTGTTCCCGGTACCGGTTTTCCCGGCTCTCCGGGTACCGGGTGTTCCCGGTCCCGGTTTCCCCGGTGTTCCCGGTCCCGGTTTTCCCGGTCCCGGTGTTCCCAGTGCGGCGGGTACCGGGTGTTCCCGGTGCTCCCGGTCCCGGTGTTCCCGGCGCTCCCGGTACCGGGTGTTCCCGATGTTCCCATTCCCGGTTTTCCCGGTGCTCCCGGTCCCAGCAGGGGCCTTTGCCGCGGGGGGGCGCAGGGCGGTACCGGGGCTGCAGCAGGTGGGTGCGGAACCGGGACCGGGTCGGGGGGGGGGGGGGGAACCCGGGTTGTCCCCGGTGGGGGGCGGGACCCGGTGACGCCCCCGTCGTGGCGGGAGGGGAGGGGGCGGGTACCAGGGGGTCCCCGCACCGATTCCCCCTCCCCCCCCCCCGCCCGGTGCTTTTGTTGCGGCGCGGACGGGTGGGTGGGGCCGGGAGGGGGCGTGACGTCGGCGGTGACGTCACGGGGCGGCCACCCCTTGCTGCGCGTTGAGCACCCCCCCCCCCCCCCGCCCGCCTCGGGGTGTCACTGGGGGGGGGTCCCCCCTGTCCCCCCCCAGGGTGTCATTGGGGGGGTCCCCTGTCCCCTTGTCCCCGTGTCCCCCCCCAGGGTGTCATTGGGGGGTGTCCCCTGTCCCCTTGTCCCCATGTCCCCCCCCCAGGGTGTCATTGGGGGTGTCCCCTGTCCCCTTGTCCCCGTGTCCCCCCCCCAAGGGTGTCATTGGGGGGGTCCCCTGTCCCCTTGTCCCCATATCCCCCCCCCCAGGGTGTCATTGGGGGGGGTCCCCTGTCCCCTTGTCCCCATGTCCCCCCCCCAGGGTGTCATTGAGGGGGGGTCCCCTGTCCCCTTGTCCCCGTGTCCCCCCCCCCAGGGTGTCATTGAGGGGGGGTCCCCTGTCCCCTTGTCCCCATATCCCCCCCCCCAGGGTGTCATTGGGGGGGGTCCCCTGTCCCCTTGTCCCCATGTCCCCCCCCCAGGGTGTCATTGAGGGGGGTCCCCTGTCCCCTTGTCCCCGTGTCCCCCCCCCCAGGGTGTCATTGGGGGGGTCCCCTGTCCCCTTGTCCCCATGTCCCCCCCCCAGGGTGTCATTGGGGGGGTCCCCTGTCCCCTTGTCCCCATGTCCCCCCCCCAGGGTGTCATTGAGGGGGGTCCCCTGTCCCCTTGTCCCCGTGTCCCCCCCCCCAGGGTGTCATTGGGGGGTCCCCTGTCCCCTTGTCCCCTTGTCCCCCCCCAGGGTGTCATTGGGGGGTGTCCCCTGTCCCCTTGTCCCCGTGTCCCCCCCCCAGGATGTCATTGGGAGGGTCCCCTGTCCCCGTGTCCCCCCCCAGGGTGTCATTGGGGGGTGTCCCCTGTCCCCGTGTCCCCCCCCGCCTTGGCCAAAGTCCCCTCCGTCCCCTCCCCCCCAGCGCCCTTTGCACCCGCTCCGGAGGGGGTGGCACCCTGGGGGGGGAGGGGAAGGGGCCCAGGCGTCCGGGCCCGCAGGGCCTGTCTGAGCCGGGGGAGGGGGACCCGCCAGCGGGTGGGGGGGCTGCTGGGCACCCATGGGTGCTCCTGGGTGCTGGTGGGTGCTCATCGTGTCCTTGGGTGCCAGTGGGTGTTGGGTGGGTGCCCATCCTGTCCATGGGTGCTGGTGGGTGTTGGGTGGGTGCCCGTTGTGTCCATGGGTGCACCTGGGTGCTGGTGGGTGCCCGTCGTGTCCATGGGTGCTGGTGGGTGCTGGTGGATGCTCATCGTGTCCATGGGTGCTCCTGGGTGCTGGTGGGTGCTCATCGTGTCCATGGGTGCCATTGGGTGTTGGGTGGGTGCCCGTTGTGTCCATGGGTGCCATTGGGTGTTGGGTGGGTGCCCATCGTGTCCATGGATGCTGGTGAGTGTTGGGTGGGTGCTCAGCAGGTCCATGGGTGCTCCAGGGTGCTCTTGGGTGCTGATGGGTGCTCATCGTGTCCATGGGTGCCAGTGGGTGTTGGGTGGGTGCCCATCGTGGCCATGAGTGATGCTGGGTGGGTACTCATCATGTCCATGGGTGCTCAGCACATCTGTGGGTGCTCATTATGGCCATGGGTGCTGGTGGGTGTTGGGTGGGTGCTCATCGTGTCCATGGGTGCTCCTGGGTGCTGGTGGGTGTTGGGTGGGTGCCCATCATGTCCATGGGTGCTCCTGGGTGCTGGTGGGTGCTCATCGTGTCCTTGGGTGCCAGTGGGTGTTGGGTGGGTGCCCATCCTGTCCATGGGTGCTGGTGGGTGTTGGGTGGGTGCCCGTTGTGTCCATGGGTGCACCTGGGTGCTGGTGGGTGCCCGTCGTGTCCATGGGTGCTGGTGGGTGCTGGTGGATGCTCATCGTGTCCATGGGTGCTCCTGGGTGCTGGTGGGTGCTCATCGTGTCCATGGGTGCCATTGGGTGTTGGGTGGGTGCCCGTTGTGTCCATGGGTGCCATTGGGTGTTGGGTGGGTGCCCATCGTGTCCATGGATGCTGGTGAGTGTTGGGTGGGTGCTCAGCAGGTCCATGGGTGCTCCAGGGTGCTCTTGGGTGCTGATGGGTGCTCATCGTGTCCATGGGTGCCAGTGGGTGTTGGGTGGGTGCCCATCGTGGCCATGAGTGATGCTGGGTGGGTACTCATCCTGTCCATGGGTGCTCAGCACATCTGTGGGTGCTCATTATGGCCATGGGTGCTGGTGGGTGTTGGGTGGATGCTCATCGTGTCCATGGCTGCTCCTGGGTGCTGGTGGGTGCTCAGCAGGTCCATGGGTGCCATTGGGTGCTGGGTGGGTGCCCATCGTGTCCATGGGTGCTCCTGGGTGCTGGTGGGTGCCCATTGTGTCCATGGGTGCTGGTGGGTGTTGGGTGGGTGCCCGTTGTGTCCATGGGTGCTCCTGGGTGCTGGTGGGTGCTCATCGTGTCCATGGGTGCTGGTGGGTGTTGGGTGGGTGCTCATCATGTCCATGGGTGCCATTGGGTGTTGGGTGGGTGCTCATCGTGTCCATGGGTGCCATTGGGTATTGGGTGGGTGCCCGTTGTGTCCATGAGTGGTGCTGGGTGGGTGCTCAGCACATCCCTGGGTGCTCATCGTGTCCATGGGTGCTGGTGGGTGTTGGGTGGGTGCTCAGCAGGTCCATGGGTGCTCAGCACGGCTATGGGTGTTGGGTGGGTGCCCGTTGTGTCCGTGGGTGCTCCTGGGTGCATGTAGGTGCTCAGCACCTCCATGGGTGCTCATCCCATGGGTGCTCAGCACATCCATGGGTGCCCAACCCATGGGTGCTCATCGTGTCCGTGGGCGCCCATCCCATGGGTGCCCGTCCCACGAGTGCTCATCCCGTGCGTGCTCAGCACCTCCATGGGTGCTGATCGTGTCCATGGGTGCTGGTGGGTGCTCAGCACCTCCCTGGGCACCCATCCCACGAGTACTCAGCACCCATGGGTGCCCTTCCCATGGGTGCCCATCTCATGGGTGCTCAGCTCCTCCCCAGGTGCTCAGCACCCATGGGTGCTCATCGTGTCCATGGGTGCCCATCCCATGGGTGCTCAGCTCCTCCCCGGGTACTCAGCACCCATGGGTGCTCATCGTGTCCATGGGTGCCCATCCCACGGGTGCTCAGCTCCTCCCCGGGTACTCAGCACCCATGGGTGCTCATCGTGTCCATGGGTGCCCATCCCACGAGTGCCCATCCCATGGGTGCTCATCGTGTCCATGGGTGCCCATCCCACGAGTGCCCATCCCATGGGTGCCCAGCACCTCCCCGCGTGCTCAGCACCCATGGGTGCTCCTGGCACCGCCGGGTGCCACAGGCCGGGGCGGGGCCCGTTCCCACGCCGGGTGGGGCCCCTCCCCGGCCTGGAATGTGACCCCCACCCTGCCGCCATCTTGGGGGGGAGGGCGGGACCCACGTGGCCGGGCTCCTCCCCCACCCACTGCTCCCCATGGGCTAGGTGGGACCTGAGGTGGGACCGGGGTTGAGATGGGACCTGTGGTGGGATCATGGTTGAGATGGGACCTGAGGTGGGACCGTGGTTGAGATGGGACCTGTGGTGGGACCTGTGGTGGGACCGTGGTTGAGATGAGACCTGTGGTGGGATCATGGTTGAGATGGGACCTGAGGTGGGACCGTGGTTCAGATAGGACCTGTTGTGGGATCATGGTCCAGGTGGGACCCGTGGTGGGACCGTGGTTGAGATGGGACCTGTGGTGGGATCATGGTTGAGATGGGACCTGTGGTGGGATCATGGTTGAGATGGGACCTGAGGTGGGACCGTGGTTCAGATAGGACCTGTTGTGGGATCATGGTCCAGGTGGGACCTGTGGTGAGACTGTGGTTGAGATAGGACCTGTGGTGGGACCTGTGGTGGGACCGTGGTTGAGATGAGACCTGTGGTGGGACCATGGTTGAGATGGGGCCTGTGGTGGGACTGTGGTTGAGATAGGACCTGTGGTGGGACTGTGGTTGAGATAGGACCTGTGGTGGGACCATGGTCCAGGTGGGACCTGTGGTGGGACCGTGGTTGAGATGGGACCTGTGATGGGACCGTGGTCCAAGTGGGACCTGTGGTGGGACGGTGGTTGAGATAGAACCTGTGGTGGGACCGTGGTCCCGGTGGGACCTGTGGTGGGACCGTGGTCAAGGTGGTACTTGTGGTGGGACCGTGGTTGAGATGGGACCTGTGGTGGGACCATGGTTGAGATGGGACCTGTGGTGAGACCATGGTCAAGGTGGGACCTGAGGTGGGACCGTGGTCGAGGTGGGACCTGTGGTGGGACCATGGTCCAGGTGGGACCTGTGGTGGGACGGTGGTTGAGATAGGACCTGTGGTGGGACCATGGTCCAAGTGGGACCTGTGGTGAGACCTGTGGTGGGACCGTGGTCAAGCTGGGACCTGTGGTGGGACCGTGGTTGAGATGGGACCTGTGGAGGGACCATGGTTGAGATAGGACCTGTGGTGGACCGTGGTCCAGGTGAGACCTGTGGTGGCACCGTGGTTGAGATGGGACCTGTGGTGGGACCGTGGTCCAGGTGGGACCTGTGGTGGGACCGTGGTCAAGGTGAGACCCGTGGTCTGGCAGTGGTTGAGAGGTGGGGGAGCCAGTGATGGGATCTGGGGTAGGTTCCTCATTGTGGTGGGGTCTCTGGTGGGTGTCCCCCCCCAGTAACCCTCCCCACCCATGGTGGGTTCTTTGGTCAAGGTCTGGTCTGCACTGGGTCCATGATGGGCCCTGGGGTAGGTTCGTGGTCATGATGGGGTCTAGGAGGGATCTGTGGTGGGGTCTGGGGTAGGTTTGCTGGTTGTGGTGGAGTCTGGCGTGGGACCATGGTAGGGTCTCTAGTGGGTCCATGGTCAAGGTGTGGGTCTATGGTGGCTCCATGGTGAGGTCTGACGTAGCTTTGTGGTCAAGGCGGGGCCTGTGGTAGGTCTATGGTGGGTCTGGGGTGGTTTCATGGCCATGGTGGGGTCTGGGGTAGGTCCAAGACCAAGGTGTGGGTCCCACGTTGGTGGAGCCGTGATGGGCCATGGGTCTGGAGTGGGTCCAAGGTTTGGGTTTTGGGCACTGACCACCTCGTGGCCACAGACCCATGGTCCTGGCCGCTACGTTGGTGGTTAGGGTCATGGCCAGGGGTCTTTGTTGTGTCCTTGGGTGGGTTCATGACAGGTCTACAGATGGACTCATGGGTCTGTGGTGGCTTCATGGGTGGGTTCGTGATAATCAGGGCTCTACCAGGGATCCGTGGATGGGTTTTGATGACCAAGGATCCATTTATGGTGGATTTGCGGATGGGTTCACGGCACCCGTGGGTCTACAGATGGACTCATGGGTCTGTGGTGGCTTCATGGGTGGGTTCGTGGTGACCATGCGTCTACAGATGTGTTCATGGGTCTGTGCTGGCTTCATGGGTGGGTTTTTGGCGACCATAAATCCATGTCTGGTGGATCACCGGATGGGTTCATTGTCAACATGCGTCTAGAGAGGTGTTCGTTGGGTCTGTGGTGGCTTCATGGGTGGGGTTTTGGTGATGATAAATCCATGTCTGGTGGATCCATGGATGGAGTCATTGTCACCTTGGGTCTGCAGATGGGTTCCTGGGTCTGTGGTGGCTTCACTGGGTGGGTTTCGGTGACCATGGAGATCCATGTTTGGTGGCTTCAGGGATGGGTTCACATTGTCAACATGGGTCTACAGACGTGTTCGTGGGTCTGTGATGGCTTCCTGGGTGGCTTTATAGTGACCATGGATCCACGTTTTCTGGATTCATGGATATGTTCATGGTCATCCCCGGTCTACAGATGTGTTCATGGGTCTGTGGTGGCTTCAGGGTTGTGTTTGTGGTGACCATGGATCTATGGTGGATCCTTGTTTGTCTTTTTGGTGACCGTAGATCCATGTCTGGTGGATCCATGCATGGGTTCATTGTCATGATGGGTCTGCAGATGGGTTTCTGGGTTGGTGGTGGCTTCCTGGGTGGGTTTGTGTTGACCATTGATCCATGTTTGGTGGCTTCAGGGATAGGTTCATGGTCACCATGGGTCTGCACATGGGTTCCTGGGTCTGTGGTGGCTTCAGGGATGGAATTGTGTTGACCATGGATCCATGTCTGGTGGATCCATGGGTGGGTTCATTGTCATGATGGGCCGACAGATGTGTTCATGGGTCTCTGTTGGCTTCATGAGTGGGTTTGTGGTGACCATGGATCTATGGTGGATCCTTGTTTGTTTTTTGGTGACCATAGATCCGTGTCTGGTGGATCCCTGGATGGGTTCATGGTCCCCACGGCTCTGCACGCGGGTTCCTGGGCCCGTGGTGGTTTCAGGGGTGGGTTCATAGTGACTATGCATCCATGTCCGGTGGATCCCTGGGTGGGTTCACGGTCCCCATGGCTCTGCACACAGATTCCTGGGTTTGTGGTGGCTTCATGGGTGGGTTTTGGTGACTGTGGATCCATGTCTGGTGGATCCATGCATGGGTTCATTGTCATGATGCGTGTGCACAGGAGTTCCTGGGTCCGTGGTGGCTTCATGGGTGGGTTTGGTGGCCATGGATCGATGTCTGCTAGATCCCTGGGTGGGTTAATGGTCCCCATGGGTATGCAGGTGGATTCCTGGGTCCGTGGTGGCTTCATGGGTGGGTTTGTGGTGACCATAAATCCATGTCTGGTGGATCCCTGGGTGGGTTCATGGTCCTCACAGCTCTGCACACGGGTTCCTGGGTCTGAGGTGGCTTCACGGGTGGGTTTTGGTGACCCTGGATCCATGTGTGGTGGATCCCTGGGTGGGTTCATGGTCCCCAGGCTCTGCAGACGGTTCCTGGGTCCATGGTGGCTTCAGGGATGGTTTTGTGGTGACCATAAATCCATATCTGGTGGATGCCTGGGTGGGTTCATTGTCACCATGGGTCTGCAGATGGGTTCCTGGGTCTGTGGTGGGTGTGACTATGGATCCATGTCTGCTGGTTCCTTGGTTGGTTCCTGGTCCCCATGGCTCTGCACACGGATTCCTGGGTCCGTGGTGGCTTCACGGGTGGGTTTTGGTGACCGTGGGATCCACGTCTGGTGGATCCCTGGGTGGGTTCATTGTCCCCATGGGTCTACAGATGGGTTCCTGGGTCCATGGTGGCTTCAGTGTTGGGTTCGTGGTGACCATAAATCTATATCTCGTGGCTGCCTGTATGGGTTCATTGTCACCATGGGTTCCTGGGTCTGAGGTGGCTTCATGGGTGGGGTTTTGCTGATGATGGATCCACGTCTGGTGGATCCCTGGGTGGGTTCATGGTCCCCATGGCTCTGCACACAGGTTCCTGGGTCTGTGCTGGCTTCATGGGTGGGTTTGTGTTGACCATGGATCCACGTGTGGTGGCTTCATGAGTGGGTTTTTGGTGATCGTAGATCCATGTGTGGTGGATCCATGGGTGGGTTCATTGTCACCATGGGTTCCTGGGTCTGTGGTGGCTTCATGGGTGGGTTTTGGTGATCATAAATCCATGTGTGGTGGATCCATGGATGGGTTCATGGTCACCATGGGTTCCTGGGTCTGTGGTGGCTTCATGGGTGGGTTCCTGGTGACCATGGATCCATGTGTGGTGGATCCATGGGTGGGTTCATTGTCACCATGGGTTCCTGGGTCCATCGTGGCTTCATGGGTGGGTTCCTGGTGACCATGGATCCATGTGTGGTGGATCCCTGGATGGGTTCATTGTCACCATGGGTTCTTGGGTCCATCGTGGCTTCATGGGTGGGTTCTGGTGACCATGGATCCATGTGTGGTGGATCCCTGAATGGGTTCATTGTCACCATGGGTTCCTGGGTCTGTGGTGGCTTCATGGGTGGGTTCCTGGTGACCATGGATCCATGTGTGGTGGATCCCTGGGTGGGTTCATTGTCACCATGGGTTCTTGGGTCCATCGTGGCTTCACGGGTGGGTTTGGTGACCATGGATCCACACGTGGTGGATCTATGGATGGGTTCATTGTCACCATGGGTTCCTGGGTCCATGGTGGCTTCACGGGTGGGTTTTGGTGACCATGGATCCACACGTGGTGGCTCCATGGCTGCCCTCCCGCTCCCCACGGCTCCGCGCACGGTCCCCCATCCCCACATGTCCCCATGTCCCCGCAGGAACGTCCCCGAGGAGCTCCGCGAGCCCTTCTACGTGGACCAGTACGAGCAGGAGCACCTGAAGCCGCCCGTGGCGCGGCTGCTGGCGCGGTCCGACCTGTACTGCCGCGCGTGGGCCCGCGTGGCGCCGGGACCGGGACCAGGACCGGGACCGGGACCGGTACCGGGTCCGGTGCCCCCCGACACGGCGGCGCTGCTGGCGCTGCTGGCGCGCCGTGGGGCGGCCCCACGCGTGGGGGGCGTCCCCGTGAGCGAGGAGCAGCTGCGGAGGCAGCCGCTGCACATGGTGCGGGGGGGGGGGACCCACTTTTTTGGGGGGGCAGCGGGTTTTGGGGGGCACCCACTTGGGGGGGGGGCACCCAACTTGGGGGGACACCCACTGGGGGGGGCATCGGATTTTGGGGGGTACCCAACTTGGGGGAGGCTTCTGATTTTGGGGGGCACCCACTTGTGGGGGGGGCGCCCAACTTGGGGGGACACCCATTGGGGGGGCACCCAGTTTGGGGGGGCATCGGATTTTGGGGGGCACCCAACTTGGGGGGGCTCCCAGCTTGGGGGGCACCCACTGGGGGGACACCCAGTTTGGGGAGGGCATCAGATTTTGGGGGGCACCCAACTTGGGGGAGGTCTGATTTTGGGGGGCACCCACTTGTGGGGGGGGCGCCCAACTTGGGGGGACACCCACTGGAGGGGGGCAGCCACTTTGGGGGGGGCATCGGATTTTGGGGGCACCCAACTTGGGGGGGGCACCCACTGGAAGGGGGCACCCAGTTTGGGGGGGTATCGGATTTTGGGGGGGCACCCACTTGTGGGGGGGGCACCCAACTTGGAGGGACACCCACTTTGGGGGGGGCATCGGATTTTGGGGGGGCACCCACTGGGAGGGGGCGCCCGGCTTGGGGGGGGGGACCCAACTTGGGGGGCCTTCTGATTTGGGGGGGGTCACCCACTTGTGGGGGGGGCACCCGCCTTGGGGGGCCCTGGTGGCACCTGCTTTGGGGGGGGGGTCCCCCTGGTGACACCCATTTTGGACCCCCCCCCCCGCCACTGTCCCCTATATGGGGGTCCCTATGGGGGTGCCCAATTTGTGCCCCCCCAGCAAGTCCCTATGGGGGTGGCCCTGGTGACACCCACTTTGGGGGGGGGGGGTCCCCCTGGTGACACCCATTTTGGGGGGGTCCCCCCTGGTGCCACCCCCTTTCCCCCCCCCCCACCATTCCCTATATTGGGGGGGGTCCCCATGGGGGGGTGCCCCTTTTGTGTCCCCCCCAGCGGGTCCCTATGGGGGTGTCCCCTTGGTGGCACCTGTTTTGGGGGGGTCCCCCGGTGCCACCCCCTTTGGGGGGGGGGTCCCCCTGGTGACACCCATTTTGGACCCCCCCAACTGTCCCCTATATGGGGGTCCCCATGGGGGGTGCCCCTTTTGTGTCTCCCCCCAGCAGGTCCCTATGGGGGTGGTCCCCGGTGACACCCACTTTGGGGGGGTCCCCTCTGGTGCCACCCCCTTTCCCCCCCCCCACCATTCCCTATATTAGGGGGGGTCCCCATGGGGGTGCCCCTTTTGTACCCCCCCCAGCAGGTCCCTATGGGGGTGTCCCCTTGGTGCCCCCCACTTTGGGGGGGTCCCCCCTGGTGCCACCCCCTTTCCCCCCCCCCACCATTCCCTGTATTGGGGGGGGGTCCCCTCAGTGCCGCCCTCTTTGGTGCCCCCCATGGGGGGGGGGTGTCTCGGGGAGCACCCATGGGTGCCCCCACCCACCCCCCCCCCGCCCCCCCCCCAGGGTGCCCACCTGGCCCTCATCGACTCCCTCATGTTGGTCTATGTGGCCGAGGCACCCGGGCGCTGGGGCCGCCCCGGCCACCTGGGAGGAGAAGATCCTGGGCTGGCTGGACGCCGTGAGTGACCGCGGGGGCGGGGCTAATTAGCATAGCATTAGCATGCCATTAGCATGCAGCGACGGGCCATTCGCATGCCATTAGCATGCAGCGACGGGCCATTAGCATGCATGCAACATGCCGTTAGCATGCATCGACATGCATTAGCGTGCCATTAGCATGCATCGACATGCCATTAGCGTGCCATTGGCATGCATGCAACATGCCATTAGCATATCATTAGCATGCATCGACTGGCATTAGCGTGCTATTAGCATATCATTAGCGTGCATCCACATGCATTAGCGTGCCATTAGCATGCATCGACATGCCATTAGCATATCATTAGCATGCCATTAGCATGCATCGACTGGCATTAGCGTGCCATTAGCATATCATTAGCGTGCATCGACATGCATTGGCGTGCCATTAGCATGCATCGGCATGCCATTAGCGTGCCATTGGCATGCATGCAACATGCCATTAGCATGCCATTAGCATGCATCGACATGCCATTAGAGTGTCATTAGCATGCATCGACATGCTATTAGCATATCATTAGCATACCATTAGCATCCATTGACGTGCTATTAGCGTGCCATCAGCATCCATTGATGTGCCATTAGCATGCATCGACATGCCATTAGCATGCATTGACACACAATTAGCATACAATTAGCATGCATTGGTATGTCATTAACATACCATTAGCATATCATTAGCGTGCAACGACATGCCTTTGGCATGCATCAACATGCATTAGCATATCATTCGCATGCCGTTAGCATCCATCGGCATGCTATTAGCGTGCCATCAGCATGCATGCAACATGCCATTAGCATGCATTGGTATTTCATTAGCGTGCCATTAGCATATCATTAGCATGCAAAGACATGCCATTAGCATATCGTTAGCGTGCATCAGCATGCCATTAGCATGCATCGACATGTCATTAACATGCACGCAATGACATGCCATTAGCATGCATTGGTATTTCATTAGTATATCATTAGCGTGCATTGACATGGCATTAGCATATCATTGGCATACATCGACATGCCATTAGCATGCATCGACATGCCATTAGCATATCATTGGCATGCATCGACGTGCCATTAGCATGCCGTTAGCATATCATTGACATGCATCGACGCACCATTAGCATATCATTAGCGTACATTGACACACCATTAGCATATCATTAGCATGCATCGACACGCCATTAGCATATCATTAGCATGCATCGACACACCATTAGTGTATCATTAGCGCGCATCGACACGCCATTAGCATACCATTAGCATACATCGACATGCCATTAGCACACATTGGCACATCATTAGCATCTCATTAGCATCTCATTAGCATCTCATTACCGTCCCGCCCCCCCCCCAGGTGAACCGCCGGCTGCAGGAGAGCACCGAGCGCCAGGGCCCCCCCCCGCCCGACGCCGCCGCCGCCCCCTGCGGCCACAAGGTGGGTGCCACCCGCGGGGGAGGGGACAGCGGGTGACACCGGGTGACACTTGGTGGCACTGCCACCCCCCCAGCGCTGCTGCTTGCCGGGTGCCCCCCGGGTGCCATTTCCCCCCCCCTTTTCTCTCTGCTCCTGGCGGTGGCGGCGCCGCTGTCCCCTCCCCCCGGGAGGGGGTGTCACCTCGTGTCCCCCCCCCCCCGGGGGTGTCACCTCGTGTCCCCCCCCCCGCTGACCCCCCCTCTTTCTGTCTCCTGGCTCCAGTGTCCCACCAGGTGGTACTGGAAGTTGGTTCCTGTAAGTGGGCGCTTTTCTTGTCCCCCCCCCGCTTTGCTTGTGCCACCCCCCCTTGTCACCCCCCCTTGTCACCCCCCCTGTCACCCCTCCTTGTCACCTCCCCTTGTCACCCCCCCTTGTCACCCCCCCTTGTCACCCCCCCTTGTCACCCCCCTTCTCACCCCCCGCCGGTGTCACCCACTCGGGGACATTGGCGATGCTGGGGGCTGCCCCCCCCCCATTGAACAGCTATGGACCCCCCCCCAATAAAAAGCTATGGACCCCCCCAAAATAAGGGGGGGGGGGCAATTGCATGAGGACCCCCCCCCCAAAAAGAAAAATTCCAAAAAATTGAAATTTAGAAAAATTCTGAATTCTATAGAGCCCCCCCCTAAAAATTTGGGTTATGGCCTTGGGCCCCCCCCTTTTAAATATTGCCCCCCCCAATAAATATGGGGGTGAATAGGGGCCCCCCCAATTAATATGGGGGTAATTGGGGGTGAATGGCAATAGGGCCCCCCCAATAAATATGGGGGTCTTTGATAAGGACCCCCCCCAAAAAATAATTTGGGGGGGGTTAATTCCACCTGCCCCCCCCCACATGGGAGGGGGGGTCATTGCATGTGGACCCCCCCCAAAGAAAAGGGGGGGGTTATTTGCCATGGGGGGGGGTATTTACCATAGAGCCCCCCCAAAAATGGGGGTGGGGGTTAATGCCCCTCAATATATATATAAATGGGGGGGGGGTCAATTACCCCCCCCAAATAAGGCCCCCCCCAGCATCCTCCACCCCCCCCCCCCTTTTCTGTCTCTTTAACTGCTGCATCCTGGGGGGGGGGATTTGGGGGGGGGGTTGGGTGGATTTTGGGGGGGGGGGGGGGGGGGGTATTTTTTGGGGGGGGGGGTATTTTGGGGGGGTGGGGGGGGGGGCACGTTGCATGGGGGGGGGCACGGCTTTGCCTGCAGGGACTAACGCGCCAGGGCCCCCCCCCATCCGAAAACATCGGGGGGGGGGGGCAGGATGGGGGGGGGGGCAGGAGCAGGGTGCTCATCCCCCCCCCCCCGCTTGCTCCCCCCCCCCCCCAGCCAACCCCCCCCCCCTTCTTGGGACCCCCCCCTATAATTAACCCCCCCCTTGGCACCCCCCCATAATAAAGCCCCCCCCCCTTGGGACCCCCCCTCCATAATAACCCCCCCCTTGGGACCTCCCTATAATTAATGCCCTCCTTGGGACC
>NW_028290012.1:0-27309 GCF_059628265.1 Tinamus guttatus
CTGTCATTATACTCATGTTCATTATCTGAGAGGCATTTTCTTCTAAGCGTAAAATCCAACAACCTGAACTGACCCCTACAAACATCGAATGAATCCACGGCTGCCCACCCCCTCACCACACCTTTGAAGAACCAGCATATGTTCAAGTCCAAGAAAGGAAGGAATCGAACCTCCTCATGTTGGTTTCAAGCCAACCGCACTAACCACTTATGCTCTTTCTTATGAGAAGTTAGTAAATCTATTACATGGCCTTGTCAAGACCAAATCACAGGTTAAACCCCTGTACATCTCACGTGGCCAACCCATCCCAACTTGGATTCCAAGACGCATCATCCCAATCATAGAAGAACTAGTCGAATTCCATGGACCACGCTCTAATAGTAGCACTGGCCATCTGCAGCCTAGTCCTATACATTCTAACCCTCATACTCACAGAAAAATTATCCTCCAATACTGTAGATGCCCAAGAAATTGAACTTATCTGGACTATCCTACCCGCCATTGTACTAATCTTACTAGCCCTTCCATCCTCCAAATCCTATACATAATAGACGAAATTGATGAACCAGATCTAACCCTAAAGGCAATTGGCCATCAATGATACTGATCATATGAATATACAGACTTTAAAGACCTCTCATTTGACTCTTACATAATTCCAACTTCAGAACTACCCACAGGCCATTTCCGACTCCTAGAAGTAGACAACCGAGTTGTAATTCCCATAGAATCCCCTATCCGAGTAATTGTTACCGCTGGAGATGTCCTACACTCTTGAGCAGTCCCCACTCTCGGAGTAAAAACCGACGCTATCCCTGGACGACTCAATCAAACTTCATTCACAGCAACCCGGCCTGGAATTTTTTATGGTCAATGCTCAGAAATCTGTGGAGCTAACCACAGCTACATACAATCGTAATTGAATCAGCCCCACTCCCATACTTCGAGAATTGATCATCACACCTCTCAAACTAATCATTAAGAAGCTATGCCACAGCACTAGCCTTTTAAGCTAGAAGATAGAGGTTTTACTCCTCCTTAATGATATGCCTCAATTAATCCTAACCCCTGATTCTTCATCATGACCTCCCTATGAATCATCTTTCTGCTAATCATACAACCTAAATCCTCAACCATGTACTTCCCCAATCCACCATCTCACAAAATTAAATCCACCCTTAACCCCTACCCTGATACTGACCATGAACTTAACATTCTTTGACCAATTCGCTAGTCCCCAACTCATGGGATTCCCATTAATCATAATCTCCATAATCTTTCCTACTATTCTCTTACCATCCCCCAATAGCCGTTGACTCTCCAACCGCCTGACAACTGTACAACTCTGACTGACTAAATTAATAACCAAACAACTAATAAACCCCCTAAACAAGCCTGGTCATAAATGAGCCCTCATCCTATCTTCACTGATAATCCTCCTTCTCCTAACTAACCTACTTGGGCTACTACCATATACCTTTACTCCCACAACCCAACTATCTATAAATATAGCACTAGCTTTTCCTCTTTGACTCGCTACTATCCTCACCGGACTTCGAAACCAACCCTCCACATCATTAGGCCATATTCTGCCGGAAGGTACCCCAACCCACTCATTCCTGCCCTAATCCTAATCGAAACTATCAGCCAAATCATTCGTCCCATTGCCCTAGGGGTCCGACTCACCGCAAACTTAACTGCAGGACACTTACTAATCCAACTCACCTCCACCGCTACAATTGCCCTACTACAAATCTTCCCAGCTATATCCATCGTAACCTTCACCATCCTACTCTTACTTACCATTCTAGAATTAGCAGTGGCAATAATCCAAGCCTACGTATTCGTTCTACTTATTAGCTTATACTTACAAGAAAACATCTAATGGCACACCAAGCACACTCATACCACATAGTAGATCCAAGCCCATGACCCATCTTTGGAGCTATTGCAGCCCTCCTACGACCTCTGGCCTAATCATATGATTTCATTTTAACTCCACCCACTTACTTTCAGTAGGCCTAGTATCCCTAATCCTCATTATAATCCAATGATGACGAGACATTGTCCGAGAAGGAACATTCCAAGGCCATCACACCCCGACCGTCCAAAGGGCTTACGATACGGAATTGTCCTATTCATTACATCAGAAGCTTTCTTCTTCCTAGGATTTTTCTGAGCATTCTTCCACTCAAGCCTAGCACCTACACCTGAGCTCGGAGGCTTATGACCCCCCTACTGAATTACTCCATTAAACCCTATAGAAGTTCCACTACTCAACACCGCCGTCCTCCTAGCATCCGGAGTCACCGTAACCTGAGCCCATCACAGCATTACCGAATGCAACCGAAAACAGGCTATTCAAGCTATACTATTAACCATCCTCCTTGGATTTTATTTTACCCTACTACAAACCATAGAGTACCACGAAGCTCCATTCTCTATTGCTGATGGAGTTTACGGCTCCACATTCTTTGTAGCAACTGGATTCCACGGATTACACGTAATTATTGGATCCACCTTCCTAACCGTATGTCTTCTCCGCCTTGTCAAATTTCATTTTACATCTAATCATCATTTCGGCTTTGAAGCAGCTGCTTGATACTGACACTTCGTTGATGTAATCTGATTATTCCTCTACATCACCATCTACTGATGAGGATCTTACTCTTCTAGTATAATTATTACAATTGACTTCCAATCTTTAAAATCTGGTTACATCCCAGAGAAGAGTAATAAACATAATTACATTTATACTCCTAGTAACCCTAATCCTCAGCACTCTCCTAACTACTATCAACTTATGACTAGCCCAAATAAGCCCAGACACCGAAAAACTCTCTCCATACGAATGTGGCTTTGATCCCCTAGGATCAGCTCGACTGCCATTCTCGATCCGATTCTTCCTCAGTAGCAATCTTATTCTTACTATTTGACCTAGAAATCGCCCTACTACTCCCTCTCCCATGAGCAATCCAACTCCCCAATCCACTACTCACAATACTATGAACCTCCCTAATTCTACTTCTACTGACCCTCGGATTAGTCTACGAGTGGGTCCAAGGAGGACTTGAATGAGCTGAATAATAGAAAGTTAGTCTAATACAAGACAGCCGACTTCGACTCGGCAAATTACAGCAACTACTGTAACTTTCTCATGTTAGTACACCCCAGCTTCTATTCTGCCTTCATCCTCAGCTGTCTAGGACTAGCCTTTCATCGAACCCACTTCATCTCAGCCCTACTATGCCTAGAAAGCATGATACTCTCACTATACATCGCCCTCTCAATCTGACCAATCCATACCCAAACTCCATCATTCACACTCATCCCCGTACTAATACTAACCTTCTCTGCCTGTGAAGCTGGTACAGGACTCGCCATACTAGTAGCATCAACCCGAACCCACGGCTCAGACCATCTCCACAACCTAAATCTACTACAATGCTAAAAATTATAATCCCTACGATAATACTCATCCCAACAGCCCTACTATCCCCCAAAAACCTCACCTGAACTATTACCACAACCTACAGCTTACTAATCGCTTCCCTTAGCCTACAATGATTGCACCCAACATACTTCCCCTACAAATTTTTAAACCAATGATCAGGTATTGATCAAATCTCAGCCCCACTCCTAGTACTTTCCTGCTGACTTCTTCCACTCATACTTATTGCCAGCCAAAACCACCTTCACCCCGAACCAATGACACGAAAATATATCTTCATCACCACTCTTATTACTATCCAACCCTTTATTCTCCTAGCCTTTTCATCCACAGAACTATCCTTATTTTACATCTCTTTCGAAGCTACCCTAATTCCAACACTAATTTTAATCACACGATGAGGCAACCAACCAGAACGTCTTAGCGCTGGCATTTATCTTTTATTTTATACCCTAATCAGCTCCCTCCCCCTGCTAATCGCTCTTCTACACCTCCACATACAAACAGGCACACTTCACATACCTACCATAAAACTTCTACATCCCCTATCATCATCGTCATGGACTAACATTCTATCAAGCATAGCACTCTTAACAGCATTTATAGTTAAAGCCCCACTATATGGACTTCACCTATGACTGCCAAAAGCTCATGTAGAAGCTCCCATTGCAGGATCCATACTCCTCGCTGCCCTCCTCCTAAAATTAGGTGGTTATGGTATCATACGAATTACTGCAATTACAGGCCCACTAACTACCTACCTCTCCTACCCGTTCCTTACCCTCGCCCTATGAGGCGCACTAATAACCAGCTCCATCTGCCTACGCCAAACTGATCTAAAATCACTAATCGCATACTCATCTATTAGCCACATAGGCCTCACAATCGCTGCCTGCATAATCCAAACTGAATGATCCTTCTCAGGAGCCATAACCCTTATAATCGCCCATGGCCTCACCTCCTCCATATTATTCTGCCTGGCAAACACAAACTACGAACGTACACACAGTCGTATCCTGATCCTAACCCGAGGCTTACAATCTCTACTCCCCCTCATATGCACATGATGACTTCTAGCCAACCTAACAAACATAGCCCTCCCCCCAACAATCAATCTCATAGCCGAACTTACCATTATAATCAGCCTATTCAAATGATCCCCTTTTACAATCATTCTAACTGGCCTTGCAACCCTACTCACCGCCTCCTACAGCCTGACCATATTCCTCGCTACTCAACGAGGAGCACCTCCCTCTCACATCACCTCAATTCACTGCACAACCACACGAGAACACCTACTAATAACCCTTCACACCTTACCCATACTTCTCTTAATCACTAAACCAGAACTCATTTCAAATTATATATAATGCGAATATAGTTTCAACCCAAACATTAGACTGTGATTCTAAAAATAGAAGTTCAAACCTCCTTATTCGCCAAGGGGCGGTTTAACCAGCAAGAACTGCTAACTCCTGCATCTGAGACTAAACTCTCAGCCCCCTTACTTTTAAAGGATAATAGTAATCCACTGGTCTTAGGAGCCACTAATCTTGGTGCAACTCCAAGTAAAAGTAATAAAAACCTTATTACTCCTTAATACCATAACCCTACTAACACTAACAATCCTCTCTATGCCAATCATTTCCACCCTCATCTTCTCCAATCACAAAAATACCCCTTCAACTATTACTTCCTATGTAAAATCTGCTTTCCTCATCAGTCTCATTCCCATAATCACCTATATGCTCTCCGGAACCAATACAATTACCTCCTACTGACACTGAAATCTCACCACCAACTTCAAGATCCTCATAAGCTTTAAACTCGACCAATATTCCACAGTATTTTTTCCTATCGCCTTATTTGTAACCTGATCAATTATACAATTCGCAACCTGATACATAGCTTCAGACCCCTCTATCACTAAATTCTTCTTATACCTCCTCATATTCCTAATTGCTATACTCGTCCTAACAGTCGCCAACAACATATTCATACTTTTTATCGGCTGAGAAGGAGTAGGCATTATATCCTTTCTCCTAATTGGTTGATGACACGGACGAACTGACGCTAATACTGCCGCCCTCCAAGCAATCATCTACAACCGAATTGGAGATATTGGACTTATTATATGCATAGCCTGACTAGCCTCCTCTATTAACTCATGAGACATCCAACCCCAACACAACAATCAAATCCCCATCCTCCCACTCCTAGGATTAATTATTGCTGCTACCGGCAAATCCGCACAATTTGGTCTTCACCCATGACTCCCTGCTGCCATAGAAGGCCCCACACCAGTATCTGCCCTATTACACTCAAGCACTATAGTTGTAGCCGGCATCTTCCTACTTATTCGCACCCACCCCATGTTCTCCAACTCCCTAACAGCCCTAACCCTGTGCTTATGTTTAGGTGCTATCTCCACTATATTTGCAGCTATCTGCGCATTAACACAAAATGATATTAAAAAAATCATTGCTTTCTCTACATCTAGCCAACTCGGACTAATAATAGTAACCATCGGTCTTAACCTCCCTCAACTAGCATTCCTACACATCTCCACTCACGCCTTCTTCAAAGCCATACTATTCCTATGCTCAGGCTCAATTATCCACAACCTTGCCGGAGAACAAGACATCCGAAAAATAGGTGGATTACAAAAACTTCTCCCCATAACCTCTTCCTGCCTCACCATCGGCAACCTTGCCCTGATCGGCACCCCCTTCTTAGCCGGGTTCTACTCCAAAGACCTTATCATCGAGAGCCTCAACAATTCCTACCTAAACTCTTGAGCCCTACTACTTACATTACTCGCTACATCATTTACAGCTACATACAGTCTACGAATAACTCTTATAGTTCAAACCGGATATTGTCGAATCACCCCTACAGCCCCCATTAACGAAAACATACCTAATATCCTAAACCCCATGACCCGCCTCGCTTTAGGAAGCATTACTGCAGGTATTCTAATCTCATCCAACATACTTCCCACAAAAACACTTCCAATAACAATACCCACCATCATCAAAATTGCCGCTCTCCTAGTCACAATCCTAGGTATCCTCTTAGCCCTAGAACTAACAAACCTAACCCACAACCTTACTCTCCCTAACCAAAATACCCTAATGAACTTCTCTCTAACATTAGGTTACTTCAACCCACTTAGCCACCGAACAACCTCCACTAAACTCCTCAACTCTGGACAAAAAATTGCATCCCACCTAATTGACTTATCATGATGCAAAAAAATCGGACCAGAAGGACTTGCCGATATCCAACTCTTAGCCACAAAATCCTGCACCCCATTACACTCAGGATTAATTAAAACCTACCTAAGCTCCTTTGCCTTGTCAATCTTTATCTTACTTCTACTTAACTAATGGCCCCAAACATCCGAAAATCACACCCCCTACTTAAAATCATCAACAACTCCCTAATTGACCTACCATCCCCCTCAAACATTTCAACCTGATGGAACTTCGGATCCTTACTAGGAATCTGTCTCATTACACAAATCCTAACTGGATTACTACTAGCCACTCACTATACAGCCGACACCTCCCTAGCCTTTCACTCTGTAGCCCATATCTGCCGAGACATCCAATATGGCTGACTTATCCGTAATCTTCACGCAAACGGAGCCTCCTTCTTCTTTATCTGCATCTACTTACATATTGGACGAGGACTATACTATGGCTCATACCTCTACAAAGAGACATGAAATACTGGAGTTATCCTACTCTTTACACTTATAGCCACAGCTTTTGTAGGCTATGTTCTGCCATGAGGACAAATATCCTTCTGAGGAGCTACCGTTATCACTAATCTTCTTTCAGCCATTCCCTACATCGGCCAAACCCTTGTTGAATGAGCCTGAGGAGGATTTTCCGTAGACAACCCCACCCTAACGCGATTCTTCGCCCTTCACTTCCTCTTACCTTTCCTCATCGCAAGCCTCTCAATCATTCACCTAACTTTCCTCCACGAATCCGGCTCTAATAATCCCCTAGGAATCATCTCCCATTGCGACAAAATTCCATTTCACCCCTATTTTACCACAAAAGACATTCTAGGATTCATCTTACTATTTATCCCACTCTTAACCCTCACCTTCTTCTTCCCAAACCTTCTAGGAGACCCAGAAAACTTTACCCCAGCCAATCCACTAACCACACCTCCACATATTAAACCAGAATGATACTTCCTATTTGCATACGCAATTTTACGATCAATCCCCAATAAACTAGGAGGTGTACTGGCCCTAACCGCCTCCATTTTAATCCTCCTCCTCATTCCACTCCTCCACAAATCCAAACTACGCTCCATAACTTTTCGGCCCCTATCTCAAACACTATTCTGACTTCTATTTACCAATCTACTCATCCTAACATGAATCGGGAGCCAACCTGTAGAACATCCATTCATCATTATCGGACAAGTAGCTTCTTTCACCTACTTCCTCACACTACTCTTCCTATTCCCCACCATTGCAACCCTAGAAAACAAAATCCTCTATTAATACTCTAATAGTTTATTAAAACATTGGTCTTGTAAACCAAAAATTGAAGAATTGTTCTTCTTAGAGTATCTTTCCCCCCGCCTAATTACAGAATGGGGGGGGGGGAAGGGGGGGGGGGAAAAATTTAAAGGGAAAGGTAAGGAAAAAGTAAAGGAAGAAAACAGAGGGATAATAAACACTAGAAAACTCACCAACCTCAACATCTCAGAAAGAGAGGACTTAAACCTCTACCTCCAGCTCCCAAAGCTGGTATTCTCCACTAAACTACCTTCTGACTCCCCCACACCTAAACTGCCCGAACTGCCCCACATGACAGACCCCGCACCAACTCCAACACCACAAACAGTGTCAAAAACAAACCTCACCCCGCCACTACAAACATCCCCGCTCCCCAAGAATAAAACATAGCTACTCCACTAAAATCCACTCGGACCACAGCACTCCCCCCACAATCCACCGTTCCTACCCATCACTCCTCTAACCCCACAAAATCTCACACCACCCCACCCATTAGAATTACCACTACAAACCCCACCCCATACCCTAAAACTCGTCAATCTCCCCAAGCCTCAACATAAGGATCCGCAGCCAAAGACACACAGTACACAAACACCACCAGCATGCCCCCCAAATATACCAAAAATAAGGCCAATGAGATAAAAGATACCCCCAAACTCAGCAACCACCCACACCCTACCACAGATGCCACCACCAGACCCATCGCCCCATACTGCGGCGATGGGTTTGATGCCACTGCCAAAGCACCTAAAATAAAGCAAACCCCTAAGAAAGATACAAAGTACATCATAATTCTTGCTTGGCTACAATCCAAGGGCTGCAGTCTGAAAAACTGCCGTTGTACTCAACTACAAGAACACCTATAGATCTACCCCCCCCTACCCCCCCATAGAGGTACTACTTAGTATTTCTATGTATTATCGTGCATACATTTATATAGGACATTAATCACTTCCTCATACTATGTTTTATAGGGCATTAATTTATCTAACCCATATATGATGATTAATCCAATATAGCCTTAAATCCCTTATTCAGTTCATGATCTTCCACCAATCACTAAATTTCTATATATGCTCATAACAGTCAAGCAGTCAAACGTCCAGTATCAGATGGATTTCTAGTCTCCTCCCCTCACGAGAAATCAGCAACCGCTTGCATGGTTAGATCCCGTATGCTCTAGTTTCAGGAACCTACATTTAATATACAATGGTTCACGCACCTCTGGTTCCTACTTCAGGGTCCCTAATGGCTTAATCCCCACAGAATGCTTTTTAAAAGGCTTCTGGTATGTGAGATGCACCATATTCTCCCATAATCTCGACATTTTTAACTCTTCCGTCCATCTAGCTCTCTTTTTTTTTTCTCTGCTACTTCAACGTGCCCCCATACTATGCATAGTCAGAAAGCCAACAATTTAGGTCTGGACATCAATGGTCTTCGTAATGCGTCTCTGTTCCGGGACCGATTAATGAGACGGTCGGCGTATATGTGGAATCATTCGGACACTGATGCACTTGCCATCCGCATTTGGTTGATCTTGATCCACCCCCAACTAATTGGGGTATAATAGTGAATGCTTGTCGGACATATAAAACCCAATTTCCAATGCTCTATTTTTCTCTAATTTTTTTCAAAATTAGAGAAAAACTATAGCTTCAATTTACAACATTTTTTTTGATTTTTTTACAATTTTTTTCATTTTTTTATATTTTTGTCACTCCTAAAGTTACTACTAAAAAAATTTTTTTTTTCAAAAAATTTTAAAAAAATTTTTTTTTTCAAAAAATTTTTTCAACCCATTTTCACCAACCCTCTCCAGCCAACTTCCCCCTATTTTCTCCACCACAATTCACCAACCTCAACATCTCAGAAAGAGAGGACTTAAACCTCTACCTCCAGCTCCCAAAGCTGGTATTCTCCACTAAACTACCTTCTGACTCCCCCACACCTAAACTGCCCGAACTGCCCCACATGACAGACCCCGCACCAACTCCAACACCACAAACAGTGTCAAAAACAAACCTCACCCCGCCACTACAAACATCCCCGCTCCCCAAGAATAAAACATAGCTACTCCACTAAAATCCACTCGGACCACAGCACTCCCCCCACAATCCACCGTTCCTACCCATCACTCCTCTAACCCCACAAAATCTCACCACCCCACCCATTAGAATTACCACTACAAACCCCACCCCATACCCTAAAACTCGTCAATCTCCCCAAGCCTCAACATAAGGATCCGCAGCCAAAGACACACAGTACACAAACACCACCAGCATGCCCCCCAAATATACCAAAAATAAGGCCAATGAGATAAAAGATACCCCCAAACTCAGCAACCACCCACACCCTACCACAGATGCCACCACCAGACCCATCGCCCCATACTGCGGCGATGGGTTTGATGCCACTGCCAAAGCACCTAAAATAAAGCAAACCCCTAAGAAAGATACAAAGTACGTCATAATTCTTGCTTGGCTACAATCCAAGGGCTGCAGTCTGAAAAACTGCCGTTGTACTCAACTACAAGAACACCTATAGATCTACCCCCCTACCCCCCCATAGAGGTACTACTTAGTATTTCTATGTATTATCGTGCATACATTTATATAGGACATTAATCATCCCCTCATACTATGTTTTATAGGACATTAATTTACTTAACCCATTTATAGTGATTAATCCAATATAGCCTTAAATCCCTTATTCAGTTCATGATCTTCCACCAATCACTAAATTTCTATATATGCTCATAACAGTCAAGCAGTCAAACGTCCAGTATCAGATGGATTTCTAGTCTCCTCCCCTCACGAGAAATCAGCAACCGCTTGCATGGTTAGATCCCGTATGCTCTAGTTTCAGGAACCTACATTTAATATACAATGGTTCACGCACCTCTGGTTCCTACTTCAGGGTCCCTAATGGCTTAATCCCCACAGAATGCTTTTTAAAAGGCTTCTGGTATGTGAGATGCACCATATTCTCCCATAATCTCGACATTTTTAACTCTTCCGTCCATCTAGCTCCCTTTTTTTTTCTCTGCTACTTCAACGTGCCCCCATACTATGCATAGTCAGAAAGCCAACAATTTAGGTCTGGACATCAATGGTCTTCGTAATGCGTCTCTGTTCCGGGACCGATTAATGAGACGGTCGGCGTATATGTGGAATCATTCGGACACTGATGCACTTGCCATCCGCATTTGGTTGATCTTGATCCACCCCCAACTAATTGGGGTATAATAGTGAATGCTTGTCGGACATATAAAACCCAATTTCCAATGCTCTATTTTTCTCTAATTTTTTTTCAAAATTAGAGAAAAACTATAGCTTCAATTTACAACATTTTTTTTGATTTTTTTACAATTTTTTTCATTTTTTTATATTTTTGTCACTCCTAAAGTTACTACTAAAAAAAATTTTTTTTTCAAAAAATTTTAAAAAAATTTTTTTTTTCAAAAAATTTTTTCAACCCATTTTCACCAACCCTCTCCAGCCAACTTCCCCCTATTTTCACACCATAACCATGACAACCACTATTCTCCTCCCCATCCCAAAACTCCCTGCACAATTTAAACCAAAAAACATAAACGAATCAGCCTGCCCAAATAAAAACATAGGCAGCGAAACCAATACGTCCTTGTAGCTTAACGCAAAGCATGACACTGAAGATGCCAAGATGGTTTACCCAACCCAAGGACAAAAGACTTAGTCCTAACCTTACCATTAATTATCATTAGACATATACATGCAAGTATCCGCACTCCAGTGTAAATGCCCTCATAAACTTCTACTCTACTAGAAGTAAGAGGAGCAGGTATCAGGCACACCATATTCTCCTCGTAGTAGCCCAAGACACCTTGCTCAGCCACACCCCCACGGGCTTCCAGCAGTAATTGACATTAAGCCATAAGTGAAAACTTGACTTAGTTATAATGACTTAGGGCCGGTAAATCTTGTGCCAGCCACCGCGGTCATACAAGAGGCCCAAATTAATGGTACACGGCGTAAAGCGTGGAAACATGTTATCTAATCAGCTCGGACCAAAGTACACCTAAGCTGTCACAAGCCTAAGAGGTACCAAAACCCTACGTAAAAATGGTCCCAGTACTTATAGGGCCAATTATACTCCACGAAAGCTAAGAAACAAACTGGGATTAGATACCCCACTATGCTTAGCCCTAAATCTAGATGTTTACCCCTACCAAAACATCCGCCCGAGAACTACGAGCACAAACGCTTAAAACTCTAAGGACTTGGCGGTGCCCTAAACCCACCTAGAGGAGCCTGTTCTATAATCGATACTCCACGATACACCCGACCATCCCTTGCCCAAACAGCCTACATACCGCCGTCACCAGCCCGCCTAAATGAGAGTTCAATAGCGAGCACAACAGCCCTCCGCTAACAAGACAGGTCAAGGTATAGCGAATGAGATGGAAGAAATGGGCTACATTTTCTAATATAGAATAATTCTTCAACGAACAAGGTAATGAAAACCCCTTAGAAGGCGGATTTAGCAGTAAGATGAAACCAGAAAGTTCACCTTAAACTGGCTCTAGGGCACGTACATACCGCCCGTCACCCTCCTCACAAGCAATTATCCACATAAATAATGATCTAAACCAAAGCTGAAGATGAGGTAAGTCGTAACAAGGTAAGTGTACCGGAAGGTGTACTTAGCATATCAGGACGTAGCTATAATTGCAAAGCATTCAGCTTACACCTGAAAGATGTCTTCTAACTAGGACCGACCTGATGCCAACTCTAGCTCAAACCAATTAATCACAACACTAAATTTCTCTACAAAACAATTAAAACATTTTTCTACACCTAGTATAGGCGATAGAAAAGTTACTTGACGCAATAGAAAATTTGTACCGTGAGGGAAAGTTGAAATAGCAGTGAAAAACCAAGCATAAAACAGCAAAGACCAACTCTTGTACCTTTTGCATCATGATTTAGCAAGAATAATCAAGCATAATGAACTTTAGCTTGCCATCCCGAAACCTATGCGAGCTACCTACAAGCAGCTATCATGAGCAAACCCGTCTCTGTGGCAAAAGAGTGGGATGACTTGTTAGTAGAGGTGAAAAGCCAATCGAGCTAGGTGATAGCTGGTTGCCTGCGAAACGAATGTAAGTTCCTCCCTAAATTTTCCCCTCCAGATATACTAAATTACTACAATGAGATATTTAGGAGTAATTTAAAGGAGGTACAGCTCCTTTAAATCAGGACACAACCTAAACCAGAGGATAATACAAACTACTCCTTTTACATGTAGGCCTTCAAGCAGCCATCAATCAAGAGTGCGTTAAAGCTCATATCTCCAAAAATACCAAAAACACCGTGAATCCCTCACCACTAGCAGACCAACCTATGACCATAGGAGAATTCATGCTAAAATGAGTAATTTGAAGGGGACCCCCCTCTCTAGGCGCAAGCTTACATACTAAACTATTATTAACAGTACGACTTATACCACAACTCCACAAGACCGAATATTTAACTAACCTGTTACACCTACCCTGGAGCGCCCCCAGAAAGATTTAAATCTGCAAAAGGAACTCGGCAAGCCCAAGGCCCGACTGTTTACCAAAAACATAGCCTTCAGCTTACACAAGTATTGAAGGTGATGCCTGCCCAGTGACTAAGGTTTAACGGCCGCGGTATCCTAACCGTGCGAAGGTAGCGCAATCAATTGTCTCATAAATCGAGACCTGTATGAATGGCTAAACGAGGTCTTAACTGTCTCTTGCAGATAATCAATGAAATTGATCTCCCTGTGCAAAAGCAGGAATATCATCATAAGACGAGAAGACCCTGTGGAACTTAAAAATTCTAGACCAATGCCACCACTCTCTAAACCTTCAAGGCCCACCCTCTTGCACTCAATGGTCCTAATTTTTTGGTTGGGGCGACCTTGGAGTATAGACTAGCCTCCAAAAAATAAGATCACATAATCTTAACCTAGATTATACCCCTCAAAGTACTAATAGTAATCAGACCCAATATAATTGACCAATGAACCAAGCTACCCCAGGGATAACAGCGCAATCTCCTTCAAGAGCCCCTATCGACAAGGAGGTTTACGACCTCGATGTTGGATCAGGACAACCTAATGGTGCAGCCGCTATTAAGGGTTCGTTTGTTCAACGATTAACAGTCCTACGTGATCTGAGTTCAGACCGGAGCAATCCAGGTCGGTTTCTATCTATGCTTTTACTTCCCCTAGTACGAAAGGACCGGGGCAGTGGGGCCTATGTTCACTGACATGCCCCCCTTCTAATTAGTGAACACAACTGAACTAATAAGAATGAATCAAACCACCGAACATCCTAGATAAAGGATAGCTAGCGTGGCAGAGCTTGGCAAATGCAAAAGGCTTAAGCCCTTTATCCAGAGGTTCAAATCCTCTCTCTAGCTGCACACACCATGTACACTGTAAATTATTTGCTCATATCCCTATCATATGTTATTCCTATTCTCATTGCAGTGGCATTTCTTACATTACTTGAACGAAAAATCTTAAGCTACATACAAGCCCGAAAGGGGCCTAATATTGTTGGCCCATTTGGATTACTTCAACCCATCGCAGATGGAGTTAAACTCTTCATCAAAGAACCCGTTCGTCCTTCAACATCTTCCCCTCTTTTATTCACAATAACCCCAATTCTAGCTCTGCTCCTAGCTCTCACCATCTGAATTCCCCTACCCATTCCATTCCCACTCTCAGACATAAACCTTGGACTATTATTTCTACTCTCTATATCAAGTTTAGCCGTATACTCTATTCTATGATCAGGCTGAGCTTCTAACTCAAAATACGCTCTAATTGGTGCTCTACGAGCTGTAGCACAAACAATCTCTTATGAAGTAACCCTAGCAATTATCTTATTATCAATCATCACCCTAAGCGGAAACTATACCCTCAACACCCTAGCAACAACTCAAGAACCCCTATACCTTATCTTTGCTACCTGACCCTTAACAATAATATGGTATATCTCTACACTTGCAGAAACCAATCGAGCCCCTTTCGACCTGACAGAAGGAGAATCAGAACTAGTCTCAGGGTTTAACGTTGAATACTCTGCTGGCCCATTTGCCCTATTCTTCCTAGCAGAATATGCTAACATTATATTAATAAATGCCATAACCACAATCCTATTCATCAATCCTAGTTCACTAAGCCTACCCTACCAGCTTTTCCCCATAATCCTAGCCGTAAAAACTCTACTTTTAACCTCAGGATTCTTATGAGTACGAGCTTCTTACCCACGATTCCGCTATGATCAATTAATACATCTACTATGAAAAAATTTCCTACCCCTTACCCTAGCCTTTTGCCTCTGACATACAAGTATACCAATTTCATTCGCAGGCCTACCCCCATGCCTAAGATGCAATACCTACCCATGGAAATGTGCCTGAACCTAAGGGTCACTATGATAAAGTGAACATAGAGGTCTACCAATCCTCTCATTTCCTTAGCTAATTAGAAAAGCAGGAATCGAACCTACACAAAGGAGATCAAAACTCCCCATACTTCCTCTATATTATTTCCTAGTAAAGTCAGCTAACTAAGCTATCGGGCCCATACCCCGAAAACGATGGTTTAACTCCCTCCTTTACTAATGTACCCTCACACCAAGCTAATTTCACTGGCCAGCATTACCCTGGGATCCACTATTACTATGTCCAGCAGCCACTGAATCCTAGCTTGAACTGGACTAGAAATCAACACTCTCGCTACCATTCCCCTAATCTCCAAATCCCACCACCCACGAGCTGTAGAAGCCTCCATCAAATACTTTTTGGTCCAAGCCTCAGCTTCTGCCCTAATACTATTCTCCAGTATAATTAATGCCTGAGACACTGGTCAATGAGACATTACCCAATTAACCAATCCCACATCCTCCTTATTACTGACAGCCTCTATCGCCATAAAACTGGGTCTAGTACCCTTCCACTTTTGGTTCCCAGAAGTACTACAAGGAACCTCACTAATCACTGCTCTTCTACTATCGACAATAATCAAACTCCCACCACTAACAATCCTAATCCTTATCGCACCCTCACTAAACCCTACCATCATCATAACTATAGCTATTGCCTCCACAATGATCGGCGGATGAATGGGATTAAATCAAACCCAAACCCGAAAAATCCTAGCCTTCTCCTCTATCTCCCACCTTGGCTGAACTACTACAATCATCATCTATAACCCCAACCTTGCCATCTTAACCTTCTACTTATATATAATCATAACAACGCCTGTATTCCTCTCATTAAATATAACCAAAGCTACAAATCTCTCCATACTAATAACCTCATGGACCAAAGCTCCAGCACTGAATACCAGCCTAATACTAACTCTCCCTATCCCTAGCGGGACTCCCCCACTATTGGGCTTCTTACCCAAATGAATAATCCTCCAAGAATTAACTATTCAAGAAATGACACCCACAGCCATTGTCATCTCCATACTCTCGCTCCTGGGATTATTCTTCTACTTACGCCTAACATATCATTCCACAATTACTCTGGCCCCGAACTCCTCTAATTACATAAAATTATGATATATTAATAAAGCCTCCCATACCCCCACCGCAATTCTTACTTCTCTCTGCATCACCCTCATCCCCCTATCCCCCATAATCTTCTCCTTGTTCTAGAAACTTAGGATAATAGATAAACCAAAGGCCTTCAAAGCTTTAAATAAGAGTTAAATCCTCTTAGTTTCTGCTAAAGCCAACAGGACATTAACCTGTATCTCCCGAATGCAAATCGGACGCTTTTATTAAGCTAAAGCCTCACTAGACAGGTGGGCTTTGATCCCACAACCCCTTAGTTAACAGCTAAGTGCCCCATCCAACAGGCTTCTGCCTACCAGGCTTCGGTGCACTTCTATTGCACATCGATGGGTTTGCAACCCAACATGAACTTCACTACAAAGCCGATAAGAAGAGGACTTGAACCTCTGTAAAAAGGACTACAGCCTAACGCCTAATCTCTCAGCCATCTTACCTGTGACCTTTATCAATCGATGATTATTCTCAACAAACCATAAAGATATCGGTACATTGTACCTTATTTTTGGTGCATGAGCAGGTATAGTAGGCACAGCCCTAAGCCTACTAATCCGCGCTGAACTTGGCCAACCAGGCACTTTACTAGGTGATGACCAAATTTACAACGTCATCGTAACAGCCCATGCCTTCGTTATAATTTTCTTCATAGTTATACCAGTAATAATTGGCGGCTTTGGGAACTGATTAGTTCCACTTATAATTGGAGCCCCTGATATGGCCTTCCCCCGAATGAACAACATAAGCTTCTGACTCCTACCACCATCATTTCTACTCCTACTAGCCTCATCCACTATTGAAGCTGGAGCGGGTACTGGATGAACCGTCTACCCCCCACTAGCCGGGAATATAGCCCACGCAGGTCCCTCTGTAGACCTAGCTATCTTCTCCTTACATCTCGCTGGAGTATCTTCTATCCTCGGAGCAATTAACTTTATTACTACCGCTATCAATATAAAACCCCCAGCCTTATCACAATACCAAACCCCACTATTTGTGTGATCCGTCCTAATTACTGCTATCCTCCTACTATTATCCCTCCCAGTACTAGCTGCTGGCATTACTATGCTCCTTACTGACCGAAATCTCAATACCTCATTCTTCGACCCTGCAGGAGGAGGAGACCCTATTCTATACCAACATCTATTCTGATTTTTTGGCCACCCAGAAGTTTATATCCTCATTCTCCCAGGATTCGGAATTATCTCCCATGTAGTTGCCTATTACGCTGGAAAAAAAGAACCCTTCGGATATATAGGAATAGTCTGAGCCATACTATCCATTGGATTCCTAGGCTTCATCGTATGAGCTCACCATATATTTACCGTCGGAATAGACGTTGATACACGAGCCTACTTTACATCCGCCACTATAATTATTGCCATCCCCACTGGTATCAAAGTCTTTAGCTGACTAGCTACCCTTCATGGAGGTACAATCAAATGAGACCCTCCAATCCTCTGAGCCCTAGGCTTTATTTTCCTCTTTACCATTGGAGGACTTACTGGCATCGTACTAGCCAACTCCTCACTTGACATTGCTCTACACGACACATACTACGTAGTTGCACACTTCCACTATGTCCTATCCATAGGAGCCGTATTCGCTATCTTAGCCGGATTCACACACTGATTCCCCCTATTCACAGGATTCACCCTACACCCAACCTGAACAAAAGCCCACTTTGGAGTCATATTCACAGGAGTTAACCTAACCTTTTTCCCACAGCACTTTCTAGGACTAGCCGGAATACCACGACGATACTCTGACTACCCAGATGCCTACACCATTTGAAACACCATATCCTCCATTGGCTCCCTAATCTCCATAACGGCTGTCATTATACTCATGTTCATTATCTGAGAGGCATTTTCTTCTAAGCGTAAAATCCAACAACCTGAACTGACCCCTACAAACATCGAATGAATCCACGGCTGCCCACCCCCTCACCACACCTTTGAAGAACCAGCATATGTTCAAGTCCAAGAAAGGAAGGAATCGAACCTCCTCATGTTGGTTTCAAGCCAACCGCACTAACCACTTATGCTTCTTTCTTATGAGAAGTTAGTAAATCTATTACATGGCCTTGTCAAGACCAAATCACAGGTTAAACCCCTGTACATCTCACGTGGCCAACCCATCCCAACTTGGATTCCAAGACGCATCATCCCCAATCATAGAAGAACTAGTCGAATTCCATGACCACGCTCTAATAGTAGCACTGGCCATCTGCAGCCTAGTCCTATACATTCTAACCCTCATACTCACAGAAAAATTATCCTCCAATACTGTAGATGCCCAAGAAATTGAACTTATCTGGACTATCCTACCCGCCATTGTACTAATCTTACTAGCCCTTCCATCCCTCCAAATCCTATACATAATAGACGAAATTGATGAACCAGATCTAACCCTAAAGGCAATTGGCCATCAATGATACTGATCATATGAATATACAGACTTTAAAGACCTCTCATTTGACTCTTACATAATTCCAACTTCAGAACTACCCACAGGCCATTTCCGACTCCTAGAAGTAGACAACCGAGTTGTAATTCCCATAGAATCCCCTATCCGAGTAATTGTTACCAGCTGGAGATGTCCTACACTCTTGAGCAGTCCCCACTCTCGGAGTAAAAACCGACGCTATCCCTGGACGACTCAATCAAACTTCATTCACAGCAACCCGGCCTGGAATTTTTTATGGTCAATGCTCAGAAATCTGTGGAGCTAACCACAGCTACATACCAATCGTAATTGAATCAGCCCCACTCCCATACTTCGAGAATTGATCATCACACCTCTCAAACTAATCATTAAGAAGCTATGCCACAGCACTAGCCTTTTAAGCTAGAAGATAGAGGTTTTACTCCTCCTTAATGATATGCCTCAATTAAATCCTAACCCCTGATTCTTCATCATGACCTCCCTATGAATCATCTTTCTGCTAATCATACAACCTAAATCCTCAACCATGTACTTCCCCAATCCACCATCTCACAAAATTAAATCCACCCTTAAACCCCTACCCTGATACTGACCATGAACTTAACATTCTTTGACCAATTCGCTAGTCCCCAACTCATGGGATTCCCATTAATCATAATCTCCATAATCTTTCCTACTATTCTCTTACCATCCCCCAATAGCCGTTGACTCTCCAACCGCCTGACAACTGTACAACTCTGACTGACTAAATTAATAACCAAACAACTAATAAACCCCCTAAACAAGCCTGGTCATAAATGAAGCCCTCATCCTATCTTCACTGATAATCCTCCTTTCTCCTAACTAACCTACTTGGGCTACTACCATATACCTTTACTCCCACAACCCAACTATCTATAAATATAGCACTAGCTTTTCCTCTTTGACTCGCTACTATCCTCACCGGACTTCGAAACCAACCCTCCACATCATTAGGCCATATTCTGCCGGAAGGTACCCCAACCCCACTCATTCCTGCCCTAATCCTAATCGAAACTATCAGCCAAATCATTCGTCCCATTGCCCTAGGGGTCCGACTCACCGCAAACTTAACTGCAGGACACTTACTAATCCAACTCACCTCCACCGCTACAATTGCCCTACTACAAATCTTCCCAGCTATATCCATCGTAACCTTCACCATCCTACTCTTACTTACCATTCTAGAATTAGCAGTGGCAATAATCCAAGCCTACGTATTCGTTCTACTTATTAGCTTATACTTACAAGAAAACATCTAATGGCACACCAAGCACACTCATACCACATAGTAGATCCAAGCCCATGACCCATCTTTGGAGCTATTGCAGCCCTCCTTACGACCTCTGGCCTAATCATATGATTTCATTTTAACTCCACCCACTTACTTTCAGTAGGCCTAGTATCCCTAATCCTCATTATAATCCAATGATGACGAGACATTGTCCGAGAAGGAACATTCCAAGGCCATCACACCCCGACCGTCCAAAAGGGCTTACGATACGGAATAGTCCTATTCATTACATCAGAAGCTTTCTTCTTCCTAGGATTTTTCTGAGCATTCTTCCACTCAAGCCTAGCACCTACACCTGAGCTCGGAGGCTTATGACCCCCTACTGGAATTACTCCATTAAACCCTATAGAAGTTCCACTACTCAACACCGCCGTCCTCCTAGCATCCGGAAGTCACCGTAACCTGAGCCCATCACAGCATTACCGAATGCAACCGAAAACAGGCTATTCAAGCTATACTATTAACCATCCTCCTTGGATTTTTATTTTACCCTACTACAAACCATAGAGTACCACGAAGCTCCATTCTCTATTGCTGATGGAGTTTACGGCTCCACATTCTTTTGTAGCAACTGGATTCCACGGATTACACGTAATTATTGGATCCACCTTCCTAACCGTATGTCTTCTCCGCCTTGTCAAATTTCATTTTACATCTAATCATCATTTCGGCTTTGAAGCAGCTGCTTGATACTGACACTTCGTTGATGTAATCTGATTATTCCTCTACATCACCATCTACTGATGAGGATCTTACTCTTCTAGTATAATTATTACAATTGACTTCCAATCTTTAAAATCTGGTTACATCCCAGAGAAGAGTAATAAACATAATTACATTTATACTCCTAGTAACCCTAATCCTCAGCACTCTCCTAACTACTATCAACTTATGACTAGCCCAAATAAGCCCAGACACCGAAAAACTCTCTCCATACGAATGTGGCTTTGATCCCCTAGGATCAGCTCGACTGCCATTCTCGATCCGATTCTTCCTCAGTAGCAATCTTATTCTTACTATTTGACCTAGAAATCGCCCTACTACTCCCTCTCCCATGAGCAATCCAACTCCCCAATCCACTACTCACAATACTATGAACCTCCCTAATTCTACTTCTACTGACCCTCGGATTAGTCTACGAGTGGGTCCAAGGAGGACTTGAATGAGCTGAATAATAGAAAGTTAGTCTAATACAAGACAGCCGACTTCGACTCGGCAAATTACAGCAACTACTGTAACTTTCTCATGTTAGTACACCCCAGCTTCTATTCTGCCTTCATCCTCAGCTGTCTAGGACTAGCCTTTCATCGAACCCACTTCATCTCAGCCCTACTATGCCTAGAAAGCATGATACTCTCACTATACATCGCCCTCTCAATCTGACCAATCCATACCCAAACTCCATCATTCACACTCATCCCCGTACTAATACTAACCTTCTCTGCCTGTGAAGCTGGTACAGGACTCGCCATACTACTAGTAGCATCAACCCGAACCCACGGCTCAGACCATCTCCACAACCTAAATCTACTACAATGCTAAAAAATTATAATCCCTACGATAATACTCATCCCAACAGCCCTACTATCCCCCAAAAAACCTCACCTGAACTATTACCACAACCTACAGCTTACTAATCGCTTCCCTTAGCCTACAATGATTGCACCCAACATACTTCCCCTACAAATTTTTAAACCAATGATCAGGTATTGATCAAATCTCAGCCCCAACTCCTAGTACTTTCCTGCTGACTTCTTCCACTCATACTTATTGCCAGCCAAAACCACCTTCACCCCGAACCAATGACACGAAAATATATCTTCATCACCACTCTTATTACTATCCCAACCCTTTATTCTCCTAGCCTTTTCATCCACAGAACTATCCTTATTTTACATCTCTTTCGAAGCTACCCTAATTCCAACACTAATTTTAATCACACGATGAGGCAACCAACCAGAACGTCTTAGCGCTGGCATTTATCTTTTATTTTATACCCTAATCAGCTCCCTCCCCCTGCTAATCGCTCTTCTACACCTCCACATACAAACAGGCACACTTCACATACCTACCATAAAACTTCTACATCCCCTATCATCATCGTCATGGACTAACATTCTATCAAGCATAGCACTCTTAACAGCATTTATAGTTAAAGCCCCACTATATGGACTTCACCTATGACTGCCAAAAGCTCATGTAGAAGCTCCCATTGCAGGATCCATACTCCTCGCTGCCCTCCTCCTAAAATTAGGTGGTTATGGTATCATACGAATTACTGCAATTACAGGCCCACTAACTACCTACCTCTCCTACCCGTTCCTTACCCTCGCCCTATGAGGCGCACTAATAACCAGCTCCATCTGCCTACGCCAAACTGATCTAAAATCACTAATCGCATACTCATCTATTAGCCACATAGGCCTCACAATCGCTGCCTGCATAATCCAAACTGAATGATCCTTCTCAGGAGCCATAACCCTTATAATCGCCCATGGCCTCACCTCCTCCATATTATTCTGCCTGGCAAACACAAACTACGAACGTACACACAGTCGTATCCTGATCCTAACCCGAGGCTTACAATCTCTACTCCCCCTCATATGCACATGATGACTTCTAGCCAACCTAACAAACATAGCCCTCCCCCCAACAATCAATCTCATAGCCGAACTTACCATTATAATCAGCCTATTCAAATGATCCCCTTTTACAATCATTCTAACTGGCCTTGCAACCCTACTCACCGCCTCCTACAGCCTGACCATATTCCTCGCTACTCAACGAGGAGCACCTCCCTCTCACATCACCTCAATTCACTGCACAACCACACGAGAACACCTACTAATAACCCTTCACACCTTACCCATACTTCTCTTAATCACTAAACCAGAACTCATTTCAAATTATATATAATGCGAATATAGTTTCAACCCAAACATTAGACTGTGATTCTAAAAATAGAAGTTCAAACCTCCTTATTCGCCAAGGGGCGGTTTAACCAGCAAGAACTGCTAACTCCTGCATCTGAGACTAAACTCTCAGCCCCCTTACTTTTAAAGGATAATAGTAATCCACTGGTCTTAGGAGCCACTAATCTTGGTGCAACTCCAAGTAAAAGTAATAAAAACCTTATTACTCCTTAATACCATAACCCTACTAACACTAACAATCCTCTCTATGCCAATCATTTCCACCCTCATCTTCTCCAATCACAAAAATACCCCTTCAACTATTACTTCCTATGTAAAATCTGCTTTCCTCATCAGTCTCATTCCCATAATCACCTATATGCTCTCCGGAACCAATACAATTACCTCCTACTGACACTGAAATCTCACCACCAACTTCAAGATCCTCATAAGCTTTAAACTCGACCAATATTCCACAGTATTTTTTCCTATCGCCTTATTTGTAACCTGATCAATTATACAATTCGCAACCTGATACATAGCTTCAGACCCCTCTATCACTAAATTCTTCTTATACCTCCTCATATTCCTAATTGCTATACTCGTCCTAACAGTCGCCAACAACATATTCATACTTTTTATCGGCTGAGAAGGAGTAGGCATTATATCCTTTCTCCTAATTGGTTGATGACACGGACGAACTGACGCTAATACTGCCGCCCTCCAAGCAATCATCTACAACCGAATTGGAGATATTGGACTTATTATATGCATAGCCTGACTAGCCTCCTCTATTAACTCATGAGACATCCAACCCCAACACAACAATCAAATCCCCATCCTCCCACTCCTAGGATTAATTATTGCTGCTACCGGCAAATCCGCACAATTTGGTCTTCACCCATGACTCCCTGCTGCCATAGAAGGCCCCACACCAGTATCTGCCCTATTACACTCAAGCACTATAGTTGTAGCCGGCATCTTCCTACTTATTCGCACCCACCCCATGTTCTCCAACTCCCTAACAGCCCTAACCCTGTGCTTATGTTTAGGTGCTATCTCCACTATATTTGCAGCTATCTGCGCATTAACACAAAATGATATTAAAAAAATCATTGCTTTCTCTACATCTAGCCAACTCGGACTAATAATAGTAACCATCGGTCTTAACCTCCCTCAACTAGCATTCCTACACATCTCCACTCACGCCTTCTTCAAAGCCATACTATTCCTATGCTCAGGCTCAATTATCCACAACCTTGCCGGAGAACAAGACATCCGAAAAATAGGTGGATTACAAAAACTTCTCCCCATAACCTCTTCCTGCCTCACCATCGGCAACCTTGCCCTGATCGGCACCCCCTTCTTAGCCGGGTTCTACTCCAAAGACCTTATCATCGAGAGCCTCAACAATTCCTACCTAAACTCTTGAGCCCTACTACTTACATTACTCGCTACATCATTTACAGCTACATACAGTCTACGAATAACTCTTATAGTTCAAACCGGATATTGTCGAATCACCCCTACAGCCCCCATTAACGAAAACATACCTAATATCCTAAACCCCATGACCCGCCTCGCTTTAGGAAGCATTACTGCAGGTATTCTAATCTCATCCAACATACTTCCCACAAAAACACTTCCAATAACAATACCCACCATCATCAAAATTGCCGCTCTCCTAGTCACAATCCTAGGTATCCTCTTAGCCCTAGAACTAACAAACCTAACCCACAACCTTACTCTCCCTAACCAAAATACCCTAATGAACTTCTCTCTAACATTAGGTTACTTCAACCCACTTAGCCACCGAACAACCTCCACTAAACTCCTCAACTCTGGACAAAAAATTGCATCCCACCTAATTGACTTATCATGATGCAAAAAAATCGGACCAGAAGGACTTGCCGATATCCAACTCTTAGCCACAAAATCCTGCACCCCATTACACTCAGGATTAATTAAAACCTACCTAAGCTCCTTTGCCTTGTCAATCTTTATCTTACTTCTACTTAACTAATGGCCCCAAACATCCGAAAATCACACCCCCTACTTAAAATCATCAACAACTCCCTAATTGACCTACCATCCCCCTCAAACATTTCAACCTGATGGAACTTCGGATCCTTACTAGGAATCTGTCTCATTACACAAATCCTAACTGGATTACTACTAGCCACTCACTATACAGCCGACACCTCCCTAGCCTTTCACTCTGTAGCCCATATCTGCCGAGACATCCAATATGGCTGACTTATCCGTAATCTTCACGCAAACGGAGCCTCCTTCTTCTTTATCTGCATCTACTTACATATTGGACGAGGACTATACTATGGCTCATACCTCTACAAAGAGACATGAAATACTGGAGTTATCCTACTCTTTACACTTATAGCCACAGCTTTTGTAGGCTATGTTCTGCCATGAGGACAAATATCCTTCTGAGGAGCTACCGTTATCACTAATCTTCTTTCAGCCATTCCCTACATCGGCCAAACCCTTGTTGAATGAGCCTGAGGAGGATTTTCCGTAGACAACCCCACCCTAACGCGATTCTTCGCCCTTCACTTCCTCTTACCTTTCCTCATCGCAAGCCTCTCAATCATTCACCTAACTTTCCTCCACGAATCCGGCTCTAATAATCCCCTAGGAATCATCTCCCATTGCGACAAAATTCCATTTCACCCCTATTTTACCACAAAAGACATTCTAGGATTCATCTTACTATTTATCCCACTCTTAACCCTCACCTTCTTCTTCCCAAACCTTCTAGGAGACCCAGAAAACTTTACCCCAGCCAATCCACTAACCACACCTCCACATATTAAACCAGAATGATACTTCCTATTTGCATACGCAATTTTACGATCAATCCCCAATAAACTAGGAGGTGTACTGGCCCTAACCGCCTCCATTTTAATCCTCCTCCTCATTCCACTCCTCCACAAATCCAAACTACGCTCCATAACTTTTCGGCCCCTATCTCAAACACTATTCTGACTTCTATTTACCAATCTACTCATCCTAACATGAATCGGGAGCCAACCTGTAGAACATCCATTCATCATTATCGGACAAGTAGCTTCTTTCACCTACTTCCTCACACTACTCTTCCTATTCCCCACCATTGCAACCCTAGAAAACAAAATCCTCTATTAATACTCTAATAGTTTATTAAAACATTGGTCTTGTAAACCAAAAATTGAAGAATTGTTCTTCTTAGAGTATCTTTCCCCCCGCCTAATTACAGAATGGGGGGGGGGAAGGGGGGGGGGGGGGGAAAAATTTAAAGGGAAAGGTAAGGAAAAAGTAAAGGAAGAAAACAGAGGGATAATAAACACTAGAAAACTCACCAACCTCAACATCTCAGAAAGAGAGGACTTAAACCTCTACCTCCAGCTCCCAAAGCTGGTATTCTCCACTAAACTACCTTCTGACTCCCCCACACCTAAACTGCCCGAACTGCCCCACATGACAGACCCCGCACCAACTCCAACACCACAAACAGTGTCAAAAACAAACCTCACCCCGCCACTACAAACATCCCCGCTCCCCAAGAATAAAACATAGCTACTCCACTAAAATCCACTCGGACCACAGCACTCCCCCCACAATCCACCGTTCCTACCCATCACTCCTCTAACCCCACAAAATCTCACACCACCCCACCCATTAGAATTACCACTACAAACCCCACCCCATACCCTAAAACTCGTCAATCTCCCCAAGCCTCAACATAAGGATCCGCAGCCAAAGACACACAGTACACAAACACCACCAGCATGCCCCCCAAATATACCAAAAATAAGGCCAATGAGATAAAAGATACCCCCAAACTCAGCAACCACCCACACCCTACCACAGATGCCACCACCAGACCCATCGCCCCATACTGCGGCGATGGGTTTGATGCCACTGCCAAAGCACCTAAAATAAAGCAAACCCCTAAGAAAGATACAAAGTACATCATAATTCTTGCTTGGCTACAATCCAAGGGCTGCAGTCTGAAAAACTGCCGTTGTACTCAACTACAAGAACACC